>NW_026897500.1:125000-336949 GCF_033153095.1 Gastrolobium bilobum | reverse complement strand
CCTATAAGCAATATGTCATCTACATAAAGCACTAGGAAGACAACATTACTCCCACTAACCTTCCTGTAAACACAAGGTCTCATCAAAACGAATATTCCAACTCCTTGATGCTTGCTTTAGCCCATATATCGACCTTTGAAGTTTGCATACCATATGCTCCTGATCTTTGATTACAAAGCCTTCAGGTTGTGTCATGTACACTTCCTCCTTCAAGAACCCATTCAAGAAGGCGGTCTTGACATCCATTTGCCAAATTTCATAGTCGTGATATGCTGCTATTGCAAGCATGATCCTTATAGATTTGATCATGGCAACTGGTGAGAAAGTTTCATCATAGTCAACTCCTTGTCTTTGACGATACCCTTTCGCCACCAACCTAGCTTTGTAGGTCTGAACGTTGCCATCTGCATCAGTCTTTCTTTTAAAGACCCATTTATTACCGATAGGAACTATTCCTTGCGGTTTAGGAACCAAGGTCCATACCTTGTTCTGATACATCGAATCCATTTCAGATTCCATGGCTTCAAGCCATCTAGAAGAGTCAACATCCTTGACTGCCTCTTCGTAGTTACTTGGTTCATCATCCTCGACGGTTTGCTGATTCTCAATCACAAACCCATACCTCTCAGGTGGATGGATGTCCCTCGTAGACCTACGGAGTTGTGTGTTTACTTCTCCATCGGAGAACGTCGCCTGCTGAGCAGACTTGGGTTCCTCAATCTGTTCATGTGGTTCTTGAACTTCTTCAAGATCAATCTTACTCCCACTGGCTCCTTGAGAGATCAAATCCTTCTCAAGGAACTCAGCATTCTTGGATACAAACACTTTGTGTTCATCCATAGAGTAAAAGTAGTATCCTTTAGTACCTTTAGGATACCCCACAAAAAGACATTTAGTACTCTTAGCACTAAGCTTGTCTGATGCCAATGTCTTGACATAAGCTGGCGATCCCCAAACCCTGAGATAACTCAGGTTGGGTCTCTTACCATTCCATATCTCATATGGTGTGGTCTGAACAGATTTAGACGGTACCCTATTTGAAGGTATGCCGCTGTGTCTAAGGCATATCCCCAAAACGATTTTGGAAGTTGAGTCTCACTCATCATAGACCTAACCATGTCTAACAAGGTCCTGTTTCTCCTTTCGGAGACACCATTTTGGTGTGGTGTGTAAGGAGCAGTAAACTGCGAGAGAATTCCATTCTCTCTTAGATAATCCTGAAACTCATGGCTCAAATATTCACCACCACGATCTGATCGTAATGTCTTAATTATCTTGCCACGTTGTTTCTCTACTTCATTCCTAAACTCTTTGAACTTTTCAAAAGCTTCGGATTTATATCTCATCAGGTACACATACCCAAATCTTGATTTGTCATCCGTAAAGGTAATGAAATAGGAGTATCCTCCTCTAGCCTCAATAGACATTGGGCCACATACATCAGAGTGAATGAGTTCTAATAACTCACTAGCCCTATGACTCTCAAGCCCTTTGGGCGTGTGATGAGTCATTTTCCCAGCTAGACAAGATTCACATTGTCCATAGGATTCCAAATCCAAGGAATCTAGGTATCCATTTGCATGCATCCTAGACAATCTTGTTTCATTTATGTGCCCTAGTCTACAGTGCCAAAGATATGATTGATTATCCATCCTAGGTCGTTTCACATCTATTTTGAGCACTTCAGTTCCCATTTCTAGAACATACAATCCATTTATTAAGGTAGCAGTACCATAAACAATATCATTCATAATGATAGAAAATGTACCATTCTTAATACTGAAAATAAATCCATCTTGTTCTAAACAAGAAATTGAAATAATGTTTCTAGAAATACTTGGAACATAAAGACATTTATTCAAATGCAGAAAAAGGCCCGTAGGCAAAATGAGGTCGGCTTCTCCAATAGAATGAGCAGCAACTCTTGCTCCATTACCAACGCGGAGGTCCACCTCGTTCCTCTCCAATCTCCTGGGGCTCCTAAGTACCTGCAACATATTGCAGATGTGAGAACCACAACCGGTATCCAATACCCATGAAGTAGGATTAGCACATGAATAATTTATCTCAATCATGAAAATACCTGAGGTAGAAGCATCACCATGCTTCTTGTCCTTCACACTCTTCAGGTAGTCTGGACAGTTCCTCTTCCAATGGCCTTTCTTGCCACAATGGAAGCACTCAGCATCGCCTTTGTCCTTGGATGCTTTCTTACCCTTCTTGTTGCCCTTCTTCTTCTTGGATTTTCCTTTGGGCTTAAGGGAGTCACCTTTAGCAGGCCCCTTACCCTTACCCTTGGCCTTGCTAGGCCCACCAATCAGAAGAGCTTGTGTCTTATCCTTCTTGATAGACACTTCAGCAGTTGTTAACATACTTAACAACTCAGGCAAGCTCACTTGCATCCCATGCATGTGGTAATTCATGATGAATTGACTAAAGGAAGGTGGAAGTGAGGTGAGCACTAAGTCATTACTTAGTTCGGCATCCATGATAAAGCCTAGATTTCCTAGCTTCTCAATCAGACCGATCATCTTAAGAACATGACTGCCAACAGACATGCTCTCAGACATCCTGCAAGAGAACAATTCTCTTGAGGCCTCATACCTCTCATGCCTGCCTTTAATGTCATACAACTCCTTGAGATGTAAGACAATAGAGGGAGCATCCATATGCTCATGCTGCTTTTGCAGTTCAGGCGACATGGATGCCAACATGATGCAGACAGCCAACACATTGTCATCCATGTGCTGTTTGTGGGCCTCGAAATCAAATTCCGCGAACCCATCTTCCCCTTCCCTAGGAGCTACGGGTAATTCAGCATCTAGGACGTAAGCAATCTTTTCGGCCCTTAGAACAATTCTTAGGTTCCGATACCAGTCCATAAAATTTGGACCGGTCAGCTTGTTCGTATCAAGTATGGAGCGCAGTGACAGTGTATTAGTCATACTAATTAACTGAAAAATGTAAAGATAAAAATTAATTAATATTTGGACATGTAGTAAAAACAAATTATTAAAGACTTTTATTAATTTTCCCCTTCCACTATTTTATCTAAGTCAATGACCCTTCCTTTTGACTTAGGGTTATTCTACTTTTAGAATTTACCTTAGTGGGATTAAGAATGCGATTATTTATTTTAACCCCCGTCTGAGACCGCAAGATTAATTTAAATAATGGATTGATCTTTATCAATGGTATCTCATACCCTTTCTTAACATTAGGTTGACAACTCCTTGTCACTTAGTGGTGCATCTCATGCAACCAACCTAGCACTATTACCCTAAGCACATAAGCCCGGCTGGGCCTGCAGCTTATGTCTCAGTTAAGCACTAACCAGCACCCCAAGTGTCTTACACTTCTAATACTACTCTTACTCAACGAAACAGTGGGTCCCAACTGGGTTGTAGAGCACCACTATTTAGAGGAGGTTTGAGTAATATTGGTGGTGGGAGGTAATCATGCGCTTAATAATTTTATTCCTTTTAAGGGTTCATTTTATTAAGGGTTTATTAAGTCTCATCAAACGCATTAATATATTATCATGCTAGTCGTAACCTATGTCATACATCTAACGGTTTAAACTAGTCGCAATTGGACTTGCATAATAATCATACAAACGCGATTTAGTCCAACTCATGCATACTAGACGTCATAAGCCATAAAGCATACATATCGCGATACTCTATCTCATGCATACTAGTCGTATAATAACATACATGCAAATAAAACAGTTTTATTTTGAGATAGTCATGGTGCTCGCTCTTTTGTCCATCTTGCTTCTCAAGCCTCGGCTTCTTGTCGTCTATACGCCACTAGCCTAATTTCTCTAATTACAATTAAAGAAACTCCAAAACATCTTGGAGGGACAAAATTTAAAATACAAAATTTAAATTATTATCACATAATATATATTTTTCACGTATGTCTTGATATTTAACAATTAATTATCAAAACATATTTAAAATTTAAAACTTTTCTTAATTTTTCAATTGGCCGAATTATATAACAATTAATATAATTCTAATTTTGTTGACTCTTTCTCAAAGAGCACAAAATTAAATCATGCATATAGCCATCAACACTTAATGGCCGAACCATATACTCATGTATATGAGATTAATTTTCGAAAAATTTAATTGCATGCTCACGAAACAATTCATGGAGAAAATATAAGAAAACAATCAAGGTGTTCAAAACACCTTTCATGGTCGAACTCCACCCTTCAAAAAGGTGCTTCCTTTTAAAACTTTTATAAAGAAAAAGACAACCATGAATATGAATGGGTGCATGAACATGGCATTCGAAATAACATGTTCATAAAAACAAAAACTTGAACCGTTTAAAGTATTGTAAATTAGAATCCATTCATAAAAAATTGAATCTTTAACCTTTAAAGAGATTTTAACCGTGAAAAATATGATTACAAACAAAGTACCATCACCCGGCGATGGTAAAGCAACCGGGCTCTGATACCATTTGAAAGTTCGAAATGGCCTTGAAGGCCGATGCATGCAAGAGGGAAAAACAAAATTTTTCTTTGCGGAATATACATGCACATCAAGATCATGCTTTAGGAAAGCATGATGTTACCTTGTTCGTGAAATCACTAGATGATCAAGGCCGGTCTGAAGGGTTCAGACCCTCGAACGTTGATCCACACCACCCACTCGTCTAGGTGCAAGAACTCCTTCTTGACCGTATGATCACCACAAAGAGGCTTGCTAGGCGCTCTGTGTGAAGATGGAGGCTAGGTGAAAGTGTTTGAAAAAGTGAAGCTCTCAATGTGAAAGCTTCACAAGTGGCGCAGGAGAGAGGAGAGAATAGGCTAGGTTTTCAGAAAAACCCTTGGAGGAACAACTGAACACTTAGGCACATAAGATGAGAGTATTTAAAATAAAATACCAATCAGATTTTTCTCCTAAAAATCTGATCATTAGGCGCTAGATAGGAGAGAGAGAAGTGGAGCTGTTTTATTTCAAAAATTGCTAACAGGCTCCTAGAATATTCTCTTGAGAATTGGTTCAAAACCTATTCAAAATTCTGATCAGAAATCTTCATAAGATCAGCTATATGGTGCGCCCCATATAGCCCAAAAAGGTGACCAGATACATCTGAGTAGTTGCATTCAAATTTGAATCAACTCACTCAGATTTTCTCCCAACTGACTGAATCTTCTGGAGCTGATTTTGATGAGCAAATCTTGCTCACCAACAACCCAAATCAGCGCCATATATGGCCTTGGATCTTGTCCAAAAGATTCTCTCGTGATACTAGTGATTTGTTCCAACAAGATCTCATCTTATCCTTTTGTTATGAAACAACCTTTCATAGGCAATTCAAATTCAAATTCAAATATTTGAATTCAAACATTCAAATATTCAAATTCAAATGTTCAAACATTCAAATTCAAAATTCAAAATTTCAAATTTCAAAATTCAAATTTCAAAATTCGAATTCAAAATCCAAATTTCAAAATCAAATTTCAAATTTCAAATTTCGAATTCAAAATTCGAATTTCGAAATTCAAATTCAAAATTCAAAATTTCAAATGTTTGATAATTAATTTAACTAATTAAATTAATTAGTAATGTCTTGGACTATCCAAGCCCATTACAATGAACCATGCGCCCTCCACCCCTTTAGGTGGAGTTCCAAACAACTTCTTGGGCTAATAACTATTATTAGGCCCAATACCTTTAATGCTAGAGCATCTAGACAATTAGGTGTTTGTGTGTGACCTATTAGGTCCAACTTAGCCACTGACATAAATGGGCTTGGGCCCAATAAGCCCACAACCCATCTAATGACAACACAGAGCACTAGCAATGCTTTGTTGCCCCAGAACTAGTTAGATTAATGATTTGATCATCCTATTAAACATATTTGGTTGCCGTATATATTTCCTTTCGTCTCGGTTACCTTCCCATAAAACCTAGGGTAAGGAAGCGTATCAACCCCTGCGGTTTAGGGTAAGCTTTATTCGAAATAGGGAATCTTCAATTTACAGACTCTAAAGGCAGATCATCTCATGATCTCTTTTACTATGCATAGATTCCCGAGTCCCTGTAAATGTCATCCTGATTTCTCCGGTTTACGGATAACCTAATCTCTCACAGAGATTTGACGAATTCTTTCAGCTTATCACCCTAGCCCTGTGTTCTTTCAGGACAAGCCCAACAGTATACCTATGAGTCTCCATGTTTCAGGCAGACGAGGTGCACAATCAAAGCATGCCTTCTAGAACACAGTCTAGGTAACAACTTCTGGTCTTAGGAAAGACATACCCAAATATAAAGAGACTACTCTAATGATACTCTCTGTGAGAGTTCCTCATAGAGTCTCTTTGTGGGTCCGTTCAGTGCGAGCTATACCCTTATAGGTCCACCCACGACTTTAGCTAAGACATCTCCATATCTGTAGCACATGAGGTCTATACCTTGTATCCATATACAAATAGATAAGTCGTGCTAGTCTTACCCGAGATTACTGACCCCATTCTCAGTATCTCTAGACTAGGAACATAAAATTAGGAATGAACATCCGGTATTCTTGAATCCTCATGATTGTGATCTCATCACAGATACTCAAGAGATACCTATTTTATTCCACGGGGTTTATCAAGTTATTCATAATATATTAATATTAATATCGAGACATAATTATGAAACAAGATAAAGAGTGCTTTTATTTATTTGCGACAATATTAAAAAAGGTCTACATCTCTGTCCCTATTTAATCATAAGATGTTCTCTAGGACACCCAAATACTAACATCACCCTCTTCTGTCCAGGTTAGCTCACCTACTTCAGATCAATCTTCATCATAGGTCCATTCAGGTCGGTCCTCCTACTCATCATCTTCTTTATCCTCATCACCTTCTGAATATCAGCCTTCTTTTACTATTAGTCCTCCCCCTCCTACTCACTCTATTACCACTAGGTTAAAGACTCTATGTAGATCACTGGCTTTACTCACATACATGGAACCTACCACTATCAAACAAGCCTTGGCCAACCCTCAATGGCTGAAAGCTATGAAAGCAGAATTTCATGCTTTGCAAACTAATCAAACTTGGACTCTTGTATCTTTTCCATCTAACAGAAAAGCTATAGGATGCAAATGGGTGTTTAAACATGAAGGAGAACCCAGATGGGACAGTCAACAAGTATAAAGATCGACTTGTTGCTAAGGGATTTCGTCAGCAAGAAGGTTTTGACTATGCAGAAAACTTCTCCCCTGTTGTTCGGCCAGTAACAGTGAGGATTATGCCCACTCTTGCTCTCGCATTTGGTTGGCCACTAAGGCAACTAGATGAGAATAATGCATTTCTCAATGGGGACTTAGTTGAAGATGTGCACATACAACAACCCCGAGGATTTGAAGTTGCTAATAAAACACTGACTTGTGTTAGAGAAGTATATAAACTGTAAAGAACCATTTCAACCCAAAACCTTAACATGTTCGGTGAGGGCTTTTTTAATGGTTTGTATTATTTTCTAACACGTCCCCTCGCAAGAGAGCCTATTGGGCTTGAAAGGTTGGTGATGCATCAGGCCCAACCTACTTGTGCTAAGAAATTTCACAAAGAAAATGAGGGGTGGTGAGGATTGACAATTCAACTCAGAGGCTTAAGTTGTTAAGTGAAGACCCATCAATAGTTTATGTTAGAAAAAAATATAAACCATTAAAAAGGCTTTCACCCATCATCTTAAGGTTTTAAATTGAAATGGTTCTTTTCATGGTATCAGAGCCTCGGTGTCACGGGTTCGATCCTCACCCCCCTACTTTCTCTTGTGGAATTTCTTAGCACAGGTAGGTGGGCCTGTGCATTATCCACCCTTCATGCCCAGTGAGCTTTCGTGAGAAGTATATAAATCATTGATGGACATTCACTTGACAGCTTGAGTTTTGGGGTTGAATTGGCTCTTTACAGTTTGCATACTGAATACGGCTCTATATGGCCTTTAATAAGCTCCTAAAGCTTGGTTTGACAAGCTAAAACAGGCCCTGGTCCTTCTTGGCTTTCGGTCCAGCAGCTGTGACCAATCTCTTTTCATTTTTCGTCATGATAACAGATGTATATATGTCCTAGAATATGTTGATGATATTATTGCCACAAGAAATGGTACTCCTTTTATTCAGAATCCAATCACTGCCTTGAATTCCAAGTTTGCTCTTAAAGACCTTGGTGACTTGGAATATTTTTTGGGAATAGAGGTTAAGAAGCATCATTTTGGTCACATTTCTCTCTCTCAATCCAAATACATTTGGGATCTCTTAGCTCGAGCTAATATGTCTGATGCTAAAAGTATTGCCTCACCTATGGCTACTAGTTGCAAGTTAACAAAACATGGCTTCAATTACTTTGATAATCTTCATCACTATCGATCTATTGTGGGTGCACTGCAATATGCCACTAGTACTCGTCTAGAAATCAGCTTTGCTATCAACAATGTATGTCAATTCATGGCTCAACCCTTACTTGATCATTGCAATGTTGTTAAACGCATTCTAAGGTATCTGAAGGGGACTGTTACATATGGACTCATTCTTCAGCCAGCTCCTGCACACTGCCAACTCTCATTAACAGCCTTTTCTGATGCTCATTGGGCTAGTGATCCAGATGATCGTAGGTCTACATTAGGTGCCTGTCTTTTCCTTGGTCCCAACTTGGTGGTCCTAAAATCAGACTTTGGTGGCCAAATCTAGTACAGAGACCGAATACAGAAGTTTGGCCATAGCTTCAGCAGAAATTTTGTGGATTCAGTCCCTTCTTCGTGGCTTTCATATTCCCTTGGCTGCTCCTCAGGTTTATTGTGACAATCTTAGCACTGTTGCTCTATCTCATAATCTGGTTCTGCATACTAGAACCAAGCATATAGAGTTGGACATCTTCTTTGTCAGGGAACGAATTTTATCTTAAGATCTTCTTGTCTCTCATGTTCCTGCTTCAGAATAACTAGCTGATGTTGTTAGGACCCATTTGCAAGGTATGGGACTTGAAGTCCCACATTGGTTGTATGTGCAACTATGTGGGGTTTATAAGGCCTTGGGCACTCCCACCCTTTGAGTTAGCTTTTGGGGTGGTGCATCCCAAGGTTCTTATCAGATACCCTCACAAAGCCTTTATCTGCTCTCAAATTTGTTGATCTTAGGACCAAATTCAGTTCTCCAACTCCACAACTCATGAGTTTGAGGGGGCATATTAACATATAAATGCTTTGTAATTTGTATACTTGTATTACTCTATTATTAGTTAGTTTGTTGCTGTGCATTTGCTTATCATGGTGTGTATTACACCTGATCAGTCCCTTTATTGTTAGTTTGTTATCAGAGTTTGTTACTTGCTGAGTCAGTTTTTCTAGCTCTATAATAGAGCTCTCTGTGTATTTGTTTGTAACTTCAATAACATTTCAGAAATTCTTGAATGGCTTCTCTCTCACCTTTGTATTCATTTCTATTAGCCCCCATTCTACTAATGAAAATAATTAAAAGTTGTGGAGTTTCTTAGTACTAGTAGGCTGGGTCTAATGCATTATCTACCCTTCAAGCCCAGCGGGGTCTTGTGTGAGGGGGCATGTTAGATAAATATAAAACTATTAATGTAGGCTCACCCAATAGCTTAAGCTTTTGAGTCGAAATGGTTTTTTACAAAAGAGCTTAGGTAGAGACAATGGAAGAGAGATAAAATGAATACTCAATACAAGAAGATCATGTTGATATGGTGTGTAATAATGTGATACATAACGCAATGGTCCTACTTGTACTAATAATTAGGTCAAGAACTAGGGTATTATTACTAGTATAAGCGCAAGCCCACTAATATAATTAGACTACTAACCATAATTAAGGAAATAATTCTGGAAACATAATGAATGTGAAACTCCTCCGAAGATTGCTTCCTTAATTAGATGATTGATTGATTCCATAATATATTCCAAAGATATTCTAAGTTATTACATATATGTTAAGAAGATATGCTAAGATATTCTAATACATACCCATATTGTCACTTCTCTGCTTTAATATAATAGCTTTGTTTAAGATTGTGGTAAAGCCAAAAGCGAAGTACATATGACATGAGATATCAACTATCGAAGTTTCTGCATCTGATATAAGAACTGCAATCGATGTGGCTATGCAGAAAAGTTTTAGAATAAATCATAATTTTCAATTACTTATAGGAATGCCTTCTTTTCTCTCTTTAGTTAGCATTAGAGTTTAGGGATTTAATTATAAACTAAACCTCTAGATCTCATCTGGTATAATTAAAGAGTCACTTTTACCTCCATAGCCCTTTATACGATTCTTATCTTTCTAGTTAAATGGTTTGCCGCTCTTTTCAAGTTCAGTTAACAATATTTCCGAACATCTTTTCTTTTTCAATATTTCTTTTCGTTCTTAATTGTATATAACATGTCCCGATGTCAATACTGTTCGTGTTAAATATCATGTCTGAATTTGTTGTTGCAATATTTATTTTGTGTATGCCTCTATCTGCTCATAACAAGGCTTTGCTGATTCTGGTGATAGGAAAAGTCAAATGGGTCAAATCTAGGGGGACCAAGACAAAGAGCAGAAGCTTTGGCTGCCTTAAATTCAGCATTTAGTTCATCGTCTGGGAAAACGTCCAGTATGGTAAGGTTACTTGCTTATGAATGATTCACTAGCCTTTTTATTTTAAGATTTTGTTGTCAGTTACCTTTAAACCGAAAGCAGATTGCCCTGACTACGAGGGTATTACAAGGTATATAACCCAAGATTTGGATCCTTTGAAGTAAGGGGTGTACTTTGGAGAATAAAGTATAAGTCATAACCATTGATGGAAAACCAAGGGAGTGGATTCTCACATATGCACGATGATGGAACCCCTTTTTTATAAATCTGAAATTGCAGAAAATATAAAGGAAATATAGAAAATAAACCCCAAGAAAGCCTCAACTCCCCCTCAAACCAAATACCTAGGCTTAAGAGTTCCCTAGAGGTCTCTCATTTCCCCACTAACCACTTCTGAATACATGAATACCTCACACTCCCACACCCCTCCTTATATCCTATTATTTAGGAATATTCTAGAATAGTTTCCATAACCAACTAGCTAATTCACTAACTAACTTTGCATTGCTAAACTTGGGCCCACTAATCCTAGCCCATCAATACTCCTCATTCAAAATTCACCTTGTCCTCAAGGTGAGGAAGATGATAGGAGATGTAATTGAACATCCACCAGGATCCCATTGCTTGAAACAAATTCCCCTAATTATACTTGAAGCTGACACATTGCTTTTGTATCCAGTTGCGCCATTGCAATTTTTTGTGCCTTTGTTGTCTTCTAATGCTAAGTTTTCTTCCACATATTTGGGCACAAAATATGCTTTGTTTTCTTTTGCATTTTTGATCACTGAACAAGCTTCGTTTTCCTTGGACGTTCTGGCCATGCAATAAAGCCTAATTGAAGCATCATTAACCTCTTTGGGCCCATGCAGGTCTTGGACCATTATTAATTTCAGGACCCAATTATTAAATTTTATCACTACAAGTTTTGCTTGGTCCCATATACCTGCTGAAGTAATTTGAATTGATTGGATAAAGCCTATTTTGCTTCTTGTCAGCCACCACATCTTTTGGGCCAAGCCCAAAACGTTAAAATGGAAACCCATATGACAAAATTCCAAGTCTGCCCTTCCTCTCTTTCCATCTCCTTCAGCCCACTCAATCCCCATACGATGAGTGGTCCTATGCTTCCATTCGATCCCTCCCTCATCCAGCGGCCACTTCTGTTGCAAATTCTCAAGAATCAAACTGCCGTCTGTCGCTTGTGGACTTGCTGTCAACGACAGCAGTACAACCTTCTTCTTTATGCCGCTTTTACGTTGCTGATCTATCTCTTCTGCACCTTCATTTCCTTCTTCTTCTTCTTCCCTTTCTTTGGGTTGTCCCTGGTCAAGCACGTCTGACCAGCAGCATGTTTGCGTCAGTGATCTTCTCTGGTAAGCAGCAAAACCGATGGTCTGAAGTGCTTGTGTTGCCGCCCCTGTCTCCGTTCGTGGTCGTAGCCACAAGCGCGCAGTCTCCCTGTTAGTTCCAGATCTGTTCGCGCATGGTCTCCTTGTATCAGATCTGACTTCGTCTTCTTCTTCCTCTCCGTCTTCTTCATCTCCCTGCGCTTCTTTTCCTTTTTCTCCCATTTCTTCTGCATCTTCATTGTTGTTTCCTTGGCCTGCTCCTTCTTGGTTTCTTTCTTCTTCATTTTCTTCTTTCACTTCTTCGATTTCTACGATTTGGTTTTCAACCTCTGATTTTCCTTTTCCATCTCCATCTATTTCTTTTACTGCATTTTCATTTTCTTTTTCTTTTTCTTTTTCTTCTTTGTTGGTTGATGCTGTTGTGTCTTCATTTGCTTCTTCCTTTGCAATTTCAGCATCTTTTTCGATTATTTCTGCTCCTTCCTTTTCTGTTTTATCGATTCCTTCTTCTTCGTCGATTTTTTCTGCATCTTTGATTTCTTTTTCTTCAGCTTCTTCACCCTCTGTTCTTCCCTCGTCGTGCACTCCATCCAGAATTCGAATGTTGTAGCGCTGATCCATTACATCCTTGAGTCTCCGAATTGTTTTTTGCAATTGACGGATAACATCTTCCACTCCTCCCAATCTTTCTTCCCTCGCTCGATCCATGCTGCCTTTTGTGATTCTGTTTTTTTTTTTTTTTTTTTTGTCTGTGTGTATAGATCTGGATTAGAAGCACTCCCTAGATCGGAAATGCTCTGATACCAAATTGATGGAACCCCTTTTTTATAAATCTGAAATTGCAGAAAATATAAAGGAAATACAGAAAATAAACCCCAAGAAAGCCTCAACTCCCCCTCAAACCAAATACCTAGGCTTAAGAGTTCCCTAGAGGTCTCTCATTTCCCCACTAACCACTTCTGAATACATGCTTACCCTCAGAAAATTATAACAATGTATTTACTAAATCAAGAGATTACAAACACTAATTCAAGATAAAATGCAGAAATTAAACACCAAAAGACCTCACTCCCTCTCAAGCCAAATACCTAGGCCAAAGAGATCCCAAGAGATCCTTTCCCAAAATCCCCCCTCCAAATATTCTGAATACATGCTTACCCTCCCTACACACACAGCCTCCCTTTTATCCTATATTTTAGGAATATTCTAGAATAATTTCCCTAACAAACTAACTAATTCACTAACTTTTAAGCCCATAGCCCATCAATACTTCCCCTTTAAAATTCACCTTGTCCTCAAGGTGAGGGAAGAGGACACGTCATGTGAGAACTTCTACCGGGATCCCATTGTTTGAAGCACAGCCCATGACGTGATCTGTCTTGCAATTCTCGAATTCTTGCGCGATTGCCATTGCTAGCTGCACTCTCAACTGGTCGAACTTTTGTATAGCTAGAACTTGCTGCGGTAGGGTTTGATTTGGCCCCAATCTGATTTCTTGATGAATCTTGTCTAAGAGTTTGGGCAATATTAGTTTCGGGTCGTGGGTTATTTTGACCCGTTTGGCTACTAACAAATCTAGCCACATAAGACAAACCTCCTTTAATTGGGCCATTAGTTCCAATCAGCCCAATTGACAACCATTTAATTCCATTTCCTCCTAACCCATTCGTTTTGTGTTGGCCCATTTTGCCTGGCCCTTTGCATTCTGAATTATAACCCAGAGTGGGCTGTGTCTGAAAGTGGGTACTGGCCCCATTTGACAAAGCCACTAACAAGTGACCTTCAATTTCAGTCCCATATCCATAACTTGCCCAACCCGTTTCGGATCCGACCCGTGTCTTCTCCTGCTCCCTTTCTTCAACCTCTGTTCTTCTTTCTTCATCTCCATCTATTTCTTCTTTTTCTTCTTTCTCTACTTCTTCTGTTTCCTTGACCTTCGATTTCTCTATTTCTATTTTTTTTGTTTCTTCTATAATGTCATCTTCAGAGCTCCGCTCTGTCTTTACTTCGATCTCGTCTCCTTCTTCTATATCAGGTCCAATTTCAGTAAACCCACTTCGGCTCACCATAGTCATCGTCTTCCCCGTGACAATATTCTCTTCTTCAGTTCTCTGCGCAAGTGACATTACTTCTTCCATGCCATCCGCTCGATGCACCCAGATTGCAGCCTGTATTTCTTCATTCTTCTTCCCCTCTCCTTTCATGATTTGCTCCATCTCTAGTTTGGTTGTTGATTTCTTTTGCATTTCCTCCGTTTTTCTGTTTGGATTTGAGTCGCAATCTTTCTGTTCTGTTTTCTGTTCTTCTTTGTGTCGTTCTTTTTTTTCTCCTTATGTTTTTTCAGATCTGTCCCCTCTGTCTTCTTCATTTGTTTCTTCTTCTTTCAAGGTTTCTGACATCTGCGATTCTGTATCATCTACCAATAAAATTTCAGGTAAATATTTCTCAATAAACGCCTTCTCAAACTTCCTCCAGCTTGCTATAAGATTGAACCATTTCCAACTTTGATACCAGTTGAACGCACTTCCTCTGAGCCCTCTCACAGCTTCCTTGTATTTTTTATCTTCGTTGATTCCTTCGATCTGGAAATATTGTTCCAAATCGATCAACCATCCCCAAGCTTCGTAAGCTTCGCGATCTCCTCCTTCTCCAAAAAATTTTGGAACAACTGTGAATTTGTATTTCATTTTTTTTTTTCCAGATCTATGGCTCAAAGAGCACTCCCAGGATTGTAGTGCTTTGATACCAAATTGATGGAACGCAGAAAATTATAACAATGTATTTACTAAATCAAGAGATTACAAACTCTAATTCAAGATAAAATGTAGAAATTAAACACCAAAAGGCCTCACTCCCTCTCAAGCCAAATACCTAGGCCAAAGAGATCCCAAGAGATCCTTTCCTAAAACCCCCACTCCAAATATTCTGAATACATGCTTACCCTCCCTACACACACAGCCTCCCTTTTATCCTATATTTTAGGAATATTCTAGAATAATTTCCCTAACAAACTAACTAATTCACTAACTTTTAAGCCCATAGCCCATCACACGATTTGTTATATTGATGTTTGTATTTTATAAAATCCTAATCATTGTTTTTCTCATCAATGTTTATTAATTATGCACTTTACTCTATAAAGTGCACTACTCACTTTAGAGGATCTGAAACTTTTTTTTTTTTGGTAGAAGAGGATCTGAATACTTTAACCCATGCAGCATATTGTTTTGCTCCTTTCTTTTATGCTACATTTGGAGTTGAGGAATGAAAATCCATTCCATGTTTAATCTTCGAATTTGAGGATTCTCATGTTGTTAGCAGGAAAAATATTGAATGGCATTCATATTCTCAGTTTCATTCCACAAATTTATGGAATCACATTCCTCCACAAAGATGATATTGAGATTCAATATTTTTGTGGAGTAAGATTCCATATGTTTTTTTTCTTTCTAAAATGCCCTTCTTAAAGTTAAATTTGACATAATTTTTCAGATTTTCCACAATACCTAAAAATATATTGTGCCAATGTCATGAAGCATAAGGCCATGATAATAACATACTGTAAGGAAAGAAAAAAATAATATTAAAATTTCTTTTATTAAGTTGTAGAATCAACCTCGAATGTTGTTTTCAGCAAATACATATTGGTATATATGTATGTATGTATATGTATATGTATATATAAGGGCATATTGGTGAATGGAATATAATATAGAATGAACTCAAAACAAAGTGAATGACATGACTATAATAAAAATGAAAAACTTTTTCATTTTTATTAGGATCATTTACTTTTTCATTTTTATTAGTGTTATTTATGAAATTCACTTTATTTTGAGTTCATTCTATAATATTATACCATTCACCAAGCCGTGGAATCACTTTCTATGCCATTTTGTTTATCATATAAAATTATAGAGGTGGAATAGGACATTTTCATTTTTATTAGGGTTAGTTATGCCACTCACTTTATTTTGAGTTCATTCTATATTATATATCATTCACCAAGCTGCGGAATCACTTTCTATGCCATTTTGTTTATCATATGAAACTGTAGAAATGGAACAGGATTTGTGTCCAATTTACTATTTTCTTTTTCTTTCAATTCTATGGAATCCCATTCTTTGCACTAAACATAGGAAGTTTTTAATGTCAAATGGAAATATAGATTAGTTGGGTAGGCATATGTATTAGGTTCAGCTTTCTATTAAAAAAAATTAAAGAAGGAATACCAGATTTACATTGAATATAGAATCTCCAAATTCACTTTTAGACATCGAGAATTAAAAGATCCCACCTTGGGCTTCACTTGGAAAGTCAACTGATGCCATTGGGCCCTGAAAGCTAGAAATTCAATTAAGAATTTGAAGGTGTTTCCCCTGTAATTGAACCATAGGTTTAATTTTGGTGTCAATACAGCAATCTCTGCCAGTGAGATTGTTTTCCCCTGAAAATTGTATGTAATCCAGCTTTCAACTGAGAATGGATGCCTCTGCCAAGAAAAACATAGTTCTTAGGAGTTTAATATTTTACACCATCAAATCATCCAAGTTAACTAGCAAGGACTAAAGTAGTTATGCCATCGTCTTCAGTTAAAATATCTAGCTTTATCACCTCTACTATCCACTTGATGCCACATTACATTGGATCTTAGGGCCAAAAGAATAGTGCCTCTGCTTCATGTAGGCATTTATCGAGTTGGACAGATACAGTATTCACTTCTAGCATTCCCTTTATTCTGTAAATGGAAGTTAGTTTTCTCATTCCTTTTTCTCTGTGAATGGATCACAGAGAATAGATTCATACCCAAGTGGCTTTGTCATATTTAAGAGCGCTCATCTGTGTTGCATTCTGAAGATTGCTCCTTTATTTATTTACTTTTTTTTACGTACATTATTTCTTCTGTGTTTTTGTGTTGCTTTGGTAATGTGGTTTCCCTTTATTCAATTATAACCCCTGACCCAATTAATCCTCTGCACTTTCATAGGCTCAGGATAGATTAAATGGGTTAAACCAAGGAGGACCAAGACAAAGAGCCGAAGCTTTAGCTGCTTTAAACTCTGCATTTAATTCATCATCTGGGGCAAAGACGACTTCTCCTATGTCATCTGGAAAAAGTCAAGGATCACAAAGAGCAGCAGCGGTTGCTGCTCTTTCATCAGTTCTTACCGCTGAAAAGGGGAAAGATTCACCTGATGCTTCGCCTTTGGCAACCAGCAGTCCTTTAGAAGAAAGTAGCTTTACTGGTAAGAAATAATGTTCTCATAACCTAAGTGCATGTGGCATACACAGAATACCCCAACTGGTTCTCTGTGTGTCTATTTTTTGCACAAAATACCACAACAGGTTTGCTGGGTTAAATATTTCACAACACCTTACTACTATTTTTTTGTGTTTCTCTTTTAATAAGTAAGTAGATCCTTTTTGTTCGATTGTAGTTATAATATATTGTTGAATCATAATGACCTTGTTTTCCAATAAAGTACCAAAAGTGTTTTGACCTTGTTCAAATAAACTACCAAAAATGTTTTCCAAAAAAAAAATTAAACTACCAAAAGTGGAGATATAAGCAATGCATTGTACCGCAGTTTCGGAACACCTTGAAAACCCCTCGCCTTTTGAGATTTAAGAGAAGAAACACATACAGATTTATTAACTCTATATATGCTTTTTCTTTCCCTCCGGAGGATAATCTTTAAAGACAAATGTAATTGTTGCATTAAAAAGAAAATACTTGTTTTTTGTTTGTACTATTATTGCCGTGTGCTTCTGATCATTTTAAAAGTTGGAGTTCTTGTTGCAGAAGCTAAAAGTGAAAGTGCCTATTCTGAAATGGAAGAAGCTGCAGAAGCCAAGGAAACACAGGAACTTGCCCCTGAAAGTGGTAGCAATGGGGATTTGGAACCGAAACAAGAAAATGTGGAGGATGGAAATGATAGTCAAAGGACTTTCAGTTATGATCAATTAAAGACTAAATCTGGTAAAAATGTGTCTGGCATTGATCCTAAACGGAGAGAGGTTCGTCTTGCTTTGTATTGATTTGATATTATATTAATTTAGTTTGAAATATATATATATATATATGGAAAAATGTTTCTCCTGCCACAGGACATAAAGTTATATCCTGCAACCGCAAACCTATGTTGTTTTAAGGGATTAGGGAGTTAATGAAGGATATTTTAGGAATTTTGTTTGTTTCTTTGTTTTATATATATATATATATATATATATATATATATATATATGATCCTTTGACATTGACATCGAATCCTAACCATTGATTTGTGCCAATCAACAATTATCATTTATTGGGAATTAATGATCAATTAATAAGTTTGATTGGCAGAAATCAACGGTCAGGATTTGGTCTCAAATTTTAAAGTTTGACATCAGTGTCAAAGGATCCTGTCCTATATATATATATATATATATATATATATATATATATATAGAGGTAGGATTCTTTGACACCGGTGTCAAATTTGAAATTTGACACCTCATCTGAGAGCCGTTAGATAAAAAAATATTAACGGTGTCACATGCTCACAAATCAGAGCCATTGATCTTTTTTAATCTAACGGCTCTCAGATGAGGTGTCAAATTTCAAATTTGACACTGGTGTCAAAAGATCCTGCCTCTATATATATATATATATATATATATATATATATATATATATTTGAATTATTACAAAATCTTAAAACGGGACAAATTACAAGCGTCTCATGAATTTTCCCACCCCTCTAATTTCATTAAATCACCTTTTAATTGTATCCCATTTTGGGAGTTATTTGTAGTATTTCAAATTCTCGAGGCGCAGGTATATGATTTTCCTTATAAGTTCTATGCTTTGGATTGAGGTAACTTGTTTCTTTCTTCTCTACTTGTTGGACAGGCCTATTTGTCGGATGAAGAGTTCAAAACTGTATTTGGAATGGCAAAAGAAGCATTCTATAAATTACCAAGATGGAAGCAAGACATGCTGAAAAAGAAATTCGAATTGTTCTAAGACTTGATACAATCAGTAACATGTCTGCTTCTTTTAGCTACGCTTCCTTTCCTCAGTTATCTTGAAATGCACTTATCGGTTGGTTGGAAAGTGTGGTTTTATTGGTATACCATACAGCGTTGTGGTTTTGGCATATAATGGACGCAGTTGTGGTTAGTGTCCAAGTTTGAATGTGACACTGCATAGAGAGTGCTTTTTAGTTTCTCCTTTTAAATTGCTTCTGCAATGTTTGCATATTATAGATTTGTAGCAATGAAGACACTAGACAGTGGACAGGTCCAATTCTTTCATTTTGTCTACATATGTATTCTAATTACGTGGTTTTTTCCTTCTTGTTATTGGTTAGAAAGGAGGGTGTATATGTATTGTATTGCATTTTATACTGAATCCCAATATAATGCAAACCAAAAAAGAAGTTTGTTTGTTATTTTTTTACTTTGAATTATGTAAATGTTGTTATCTGCTCTCTTTTTTTGGTAAATAAAAGGCCTAAGCCCAAACAAACAAAAGAGAAAACAGACAGAAAGAACACCTAAGGACTACAAACCACCTCACGTGGTCTACAAACAGAAGCCAAATCTGCAAGCAACAAAAAATAAACACCAGAAGGAGGATCCCACCAAACTCTTTTATCAGGCTGCTCTTGATCATCAAGTAAAAAATTGGCCAACCAATCAGCAACAGTATTGCCTTCTCGAAATGTATGACGAAAAGAAACTGTCCAATCTTTCTGAATCCAAATCTGTATGTGAGATATCAGATGACACTCACGGATTGCTATACCATTCATGGATAGCAGAGTGATTACACTAGAAGAATCACTTTCAATCATCACATTGCGATAGCCTGAGCTCCAAGCTATATCCAAACCCCTAAGCACCCCTCATAAAATTCAGCTCTGAAAGCATTACAAATACCCAATTGATAAGCATAACCACCCAACCATCTCCCATCGGCATCCCTCATCACACCACCATAAGCAGCAGAACCAGGATTACCACGAGGAGCACAATCAGAATTGATTTTAATCATACCATAATCAGGAAACTGCCATGAAATATCCAAAACCATAGTTCTTTTTTTCACATATTGATTTGATTGAGTAGAGCAAGCATGTTGAATATCATCAACAAGATTTCTAATAAACCTTACTCTTCTATCAATAATCGAAGGCATTGTAGAGCCATGACAAACTTCATTTCTCCACACCCAAAATTTCCAACAAGCTACAAAAAAGACGGACAACCAATTCAGCATAGTACTATTTGTAGACTGCAAATTATAATTAAAATGAAGCCAAGAGTCGAGATCTCCAAGAAAAAAACTATCACCATGCTCAGGTGGCACCAAGCACACCCAAACTGAATAGACATGCGAGCAATCCCTTAGGGAATGAAGGACAGTCTCTTTCTCAAATCCACAAATAGGACACAAATCATCACCATTACTCCAAAGAGCAGTTCTAGCCTTAGTTAGAAGCCTCCAATGCATAATCTTCCACATAAATTTTTTGACCCTTTGTGGACCAAACCACTGCCACAGATAAGATCAATTATGCCTAGTATTACCAACTGAACTAACCTGATCCAAAAGATAAGAATAAACAGCTTAATCCACGTCAGCCCAATCCAAACACGGCTACGGCCCAAAGGTCCAAGCCCAATCTCAACCCTCAATCCACGTCAGCCCTACCAGCTGGTGAGATCCCCCAACTCCCATCACGACTAGTCTCCCAAGGGGAAACACCAAAATGTCCTACCTTGAGACCGTAACCCCCAAAGGAAGTCGCCCCAGATGCCATAAGGGGAAACCGCCCTTTGTCCCACGCTGACATCGCCAGGCACAGGGGGTGCAGCGTTGCTATCACAGCAGCGTCTGGCACGCCCAGCACTGCAACCCCTAGCAGATCCCAAGGAGGGTTGACCCCCTCCACACCAACCCAAGCAAGATTCACACCACCTTTTCTATAAATAGCCCCCTGGGCACTTGAGGAAGGGATCTTATGTATCATTATTATGCTCATTTATATTAAGTCACATATACTCACACTGAATCATCCATTGTTATCTTCTTGCCATCATACTTGGAACAATGCTCTCTAGCTTGGTCTTTACCTCTGCTAGTGGCACCATCCATACAGTGACATCATCCCCAAAGGGAACATAGTGGGCTTATAGATCCCAACGGTACATTAGCGCCGTCTGTGGAAAACTATAAACTTCCATTCCCATTCTTCTACCAAAGATCTAAAGGAGGCATTTCACTTTTTGATAGCAAAACATGGTTGTCACGACAAGAAGAGCAGAACAAACTAGAGCCGTTACCCCTGAAGGTCATGCACAAACAGTTCATTCTAACTCTCCACCATCCATGCATTCAGCCCCAGCTGAACAAGCAGCCGGCGAGGCCCTTCCCCCGGTACTTCAATATGTTGGCCCACAGTTACCAGCAGCAGACGCTGGAGTAGCACAGGTGAATCGTCGCGTAGCCATACGCGAAATGCAAGGAGAGAACTTGATCCCAAATCAACCTCCACCACCAGGAGTTCGTTTTAGAATGCCACTCCCCATCCCTGGCCCACAAATTATCCCCCCAGCTTATCACCAACGACCAGCTAGAAGCCAGCTCGTCACTATGTACAACGACCATCGAGTTCAGGTGACCGCCCCATATCCCCCTGGACCTTACACCCACAATGTTGCTGCCCCTTACCCCCCCCCCCCCCCCACCTTTCCCTACTGGCTTTCCATTCCACGGTTACGCAATACTGCCCCATAATGCTATTATCCCACAACCCCAAGGATCAGGCATAAACCCAGGCTCGCCACAGTATGGCGCCCATCAAGCCCCAGCCCTTTCTTACTCTGTTGAGGCCCCCTAAGCACCACACCCCCCACCAGACCTACATGCACGTAACCCGAACTTAAGAGTAATACCTGCCAATACCTCAGGACGCAACAAACCCCTGACTGATAGTCTACGCCTAACGCCCATACCCTTCGGTTTCAAAGGGCCGTCAAATATCACAACGTATGTGGGCGACACTGATCCTTTCGAATGGATCCAGAAATTTGAGGCAGCAATGACCCTGCATGGCGAGACAGACCTCCTTATATGCAGTACTTTCCCTACACTCCTGGGGGGTAGAGTTTTGACATGGTACACCACTTTGCCAATAGGAAGTATAGCATCCTGGGATGATCTGGCCAACAAATTTCAGACCCATTTCGCAACAAGCCGCCCAGTGCCCAAGTCTGTACACGCCCTCGAAAAAATTCGACAACAATCAGGGGAACCCCACACATCTTTCCTGGACCGCTTCGACAAAGAGGCTCTTCAGGTGCAAGGCTTAGACCCTAAAGTACAGGTGCACATACTCTTGTCAGGCCTGCGCTAAGGGGCGTTCGCGTATGAGCTCGCCCGCCACGAAATTACTGACCTTGAAGAGGTCAAGAAAAAGGCTCAGGAATTCATGAGGATTGAAGAGTACAAGGGGAGTAGAGCCGACGACTCTCATAACCGAGAGAAGAAAGCCAACAAAAAAGACCATCAGGATGAAGAGAGGAGAGGTCACAAATCCTCCAAGTATTCCAGCCGCTCAGTTGGGCGTGATACCCAAAGATGCCAATCACACAGTGTCCTGCAAACTGAATACAAAGAGCGCAAGAGTAACCCGCAGCCCCAACAGCCAGACAGAGAGACCACTGTGTATTGCAAATTCCACTGTAGCAACGACCATAACACTGAAGAGTGCAGATCTCTCAAGGATGAGATTGACGAGCTAATCAAGGGTGGAGCCCAAAGGCAGACGAGAAATTTTGGGCGTAATGTCAGTGCCGTCAGGCGTTGCCGTCAACATAGCAGGTCACCAGAAAGGCGAAGAGCTGGCCAATATGACTACAGACCTCGCCGTGAACAGAACCACAGAGAAAACTCCCCAAGAAACCGCAGGGTCCAAACCAGCCCAAACAATAGTGAAGGGCGTGCAAAGCGTGACGAGGATCCGGCTGTCATCAAGCACGAAATTATAAACATGATTGCAAGAGGACTAAGTGGCGGCGGAGAAACGGCGAACGCCCGGAAGAAGCATTTGAAACAATGTTTGGCGGTGTCTGGTAAAATCATCAACAAAGCAAAAGCCAATACTGACCACACCAGGCCTAAAATCGTCTGGGACAACAGCGATTTGGGCGACGTCCTACCCGGACATGATGACCCATTGGTCATCCAAGCAATAATAGCTAATTTTGGCGTTAACCGCGTGTTTGTTGACCATGGCAGCTCTGCCGACATTTTATTTTTACCTTGTTTCAAGGCATTAGGGTTTACGGTGAATGATTTAACTGTTGTTGTTGGTGAACTGTCAGGTTTCAATGCAACAGTAACCAAGCCCCTTGGCATGATTAATCAACGCTTGTCAATGGGAACGCCACCCACTTCCAGGTCTGCGGACATCTAGTTCCTAGTTCTTGACACCCCGTCAGCATACAACGCCATCCCCGGCAGAAGGATGTTTGCCGCATTCGAGGCGAGCGTGTCTCACCCACATTTGGCAATGAAGTTCATAGCAAGGGATAACAAAGTCGCAACGGTTAAAGGGGACCAAATGGTAGCACACAGTTGTTACAACATATCTTCGAAACCGGCGACCAGGGTTTCCTTCAAAGACCAACCTGCCCCCCGGTTGATAAAAACCCAGGTAATTGAAGAAAACCCTAGCAGTAATAATAAGGATCTTGATCAATGCTTTCTTGTAGAATTAGATGCAAGGGATGACCCCATGATGGAGCACTCCAGTCCTACGCCAGATGGAGCATTAGAGCATGTTGTCTTGGGCGATGCGGACCATCAGACAACCACCATCGGGGCGGTCGCCGATCCTGAAGTAAAAAGAAGGTTGATTGAATTGCTACGAAGTAATAGAGTTTTATTTGCCTGAAAACCGTCTAATATGTCAGGCATTGATCCTGAAGTGTGCTGCCATCAGTTGACTGTGGACCCCAAAGCAAAGCCCGTAGCACAGAAAAAGAGGAAGTTTGGCCCTGATCACCAGAAAGTGATCGATGAGGAAGTAAAGAGGCTCCATGACGCTGGCTTCATTAAAAAAGTTAAATACACAACTTGGCTTTCCAACCCAGTGTTGGTTTAAAATCCTAGCGGGGCGTGGAGGATGTGCGTGGACTATATCGACCTGAACAAGGTATGTCCTAAGGATGCATATCCCTTTCCAAGCATTGACCAGCTGGTTGATAATGCCTCAGGCTTCAAGATACTCTCATTCATGGATGCATACTCTAGCTATAATCAAATTTCGTTACTTGAAGAAGACCAAATCAAGACGGCGTTCATCACCCAGAACGCCAATTATTGCTATACTATGATGCCCTTCGGACTAAAGAACGCTGGTGCCACATACCAGCGAATGATGAATGAAGTGTTCAAAGACTTGATTGGCAACAGCGTTGAGGTTTACATTGATGATATGATCGCCAAATCGCAAACGCCAGAGGAACACCTCTCACACCTTCAGGGCATGTTCGATAGGTTGCGAAAGTACAACATGCAGCTGAATCCAAGCAAGTGCGCATTCGGCGTTCCCGCGGGAAAGTTTCTTGGCTTCATGCTGACAGAGAGAGGCATAGAAGTCAACCCCGACAAGTGCAAAGCTGTTATAGAGATGCGAAGCCCCCAAACAGTCAAAGAGGTGCAGCAGCTGACCGGGAGGCTAGTGGCCCTCACCCGCTTCTTGGCGAATTTTGCACAGAAGTCACTCCCATTGTTTGGCTTACTCAAAAAAGGTATGTCCTTTCACTGGTCTGATCAATGTGAGAAAGCTTTTCAGGAGTTCAAAAGAGCAATATCCTGCCCGCCGGTCCTCACCAAGCCATACAGTGGTGAAACTCTGTACTTATACCTCGCCGTGGGTGCTGAAGCCATCAGTGCAGCCTTTGTCGGAGAACCTAAAGAAGGGCAGCTGCGAGTGAATTTCGTCAGTAAAGTGTTGCAAGGCGCGGAACTGCGATATCAGCAAGTTAAAAAGGTCGCCCTCACACTCATCTTCGCTGCACGAAGGCTAAGGCCTTATTTCCAATGCCACCCTATTACAATCAGAACCAATCAGCCTATTCGCTAAGTCTTGCACAAACCTGATCTCGCTGGAAGGATGATGTCCTGGGCGATTGAACTGTCAGAGTACCAGATCAGTTACGAACCTAGAACAGCCATTAAAGCTCAAGCTCTCACAGATTTCATAGCCGAGATGATGCACACATGCACAGTAGCTAGCCAAGCAACAGAAACCCCACGGCTGGCGATGTGGAAGCTATATGTAGATGGCTCTACCAACGCCAAAGGCTCCGGAGCCGGAATGATAATTGAAAATCCAGACGGGGTGGCGATGGAACTTTCATTATCTTTCAACTTTAATACCACTAACAATCAAGCTGAGTATGAGGCAATGATCGCCGGCCTGCTCCAAGCCAAAGAGCTGGGAGCGCAGCATCTCAAGGTCTTTAGTGATTCTCAGTTGGTGACATTTCAAATTTCGGGTGAATATCAAGCTAAAGGGCCGCTGATTCGCAAGTACTTAGAGAAAGTTAAGGAGATCATTTTGACCTTCGAGACAGTTGAAATTGAGCACATTAGGCGATCAGAAAACACACGTGCGGACATCCTCGCCAAATTAGCAAGAACCAAAAGTCCAGGTAATAATTGTTTCGTCATCCAGCATAACCTGCCTAATTCGTGCATCATCATGTCGCCGAAGGAGTCGCCGAAAATACCTGGATCACTCCCATCTCCAACTACCTATCAGAGGGTACCCTCCCAGCGGATCATAGGGAAGCGAAGAGGATCAAGCGGAAATGCGCTACTTTTGCATGATGCAGGGGCATTTGTACAAAAGGGGCTTCTTAACCCCACTTTTGAAATGCTTGAACCCAGCGATGTCGGGTACATTTTGGAAGAAATCCATGAAAGAATCAATGGCCACCACACGGGCGGCCACTCTCTGGCAAAGAAAGCTCTCCGAGCAGGTTTTTATTGGCCGACCATGGAGCATGACGCCCACGAGCACGTCAAAGCATGTGATAAGTGCCAAAGATTTGCAGACATACACAAAGCCCCACCAGAAGAACTTACTGTGATAACATCCCCTTGGCCTTTTTACAAATGGGGGATGGACCTCTTGGGCCTTTTCCCTGAGGCGGCATGCCGAGTTCAGTGGCTGATCGTCGCCATTGACTATTTCACCAAATGGGTTGAAGCTGAGCCAGTTGCTACCATTACCTCTCAAAGGGTGAGGAAGTTCTTTTGGAGAAATATTGTTTACCGTTTCGGATTCCCAGGAGAAGTCATAACGGACAATGGTACTCAGTTCACATACGCCAAGTTCCAGGAGCTAATGAAGGACTTGCACATTCGACACTATTTCGCTAATGTAGAACACCCACAATCTCACAAAATGCTTGCCACCGAAGCCTTTGACAATGTCGTTGCTCAAGCCCGGGTTCTGAACCCTGCTCTCATTGTTGATGGCATGGATGTGGCATATAGTGTAAAGGATGGCGCTATTGTTCCTGGGACTCCGGATTCTGCCTACACTGATGAGGAATAGACCGGAGCCGAGGTTCGTGACGTTGTCTCTCCTCGTGCTGTAGAATGAAGGGGTCGGAATGCCGACTTTCACTTTGTAATCTTGTTATGGGGCCTTTGAGCCCTTTTTTTATTTTGTCTGAACATACTTTTCGCTTTGGGTCGGCTTTAAAACTTATGCTTTGGTTTTACTTTTCCGAGATCGTTGCTTTACTTCCCTTTTACTTATATGTTCGAGGTTCAATTTCGATCTAGTGATACTCGACTCTCGATTTGCCGAGGTTTCATTAATCGATCTAGGATTATTTTTGTTCGTCAACAAAATTTTCATTCCTTTGTTTGATCATGAAGCTCTAAGGCTTTTATTGCTTGAATAGAAATCGATATGTATTGATAACACAATTGAGGTCAATGCTCATTTTATTTGCATTTCAAATGAAATCTATTTACAAGGCCGAGCTTAAGAGCTCGTTTTATTTGCTTCGACATAAATCTACCTACTGACTGAGCTTAAGAGCTCGTCTTATTTACGTAGAAATAAATCTATCTATTGACCGAGCTTAAGAGCTCGTCTTATTTGCGTAGAAATAAATCTATCTATTGACTGCCGGGGCTCATAGGATATGTCGAACTCGGAGAGCTCGACAGCCCAGTTAATCATCCTCCCAGCTAAATTCGGCTTGTGTAATACTTACCTGATGGGCTAGTTGGTTCTCACAATCACTCGATAACCTTGGAAATAAGGTTAGAGCCTCCTTGCCGTGATAAGCAGGGCGAATGCGACCTTTTCGAGCTTCTGGTAACGGAGTTCTTGCCCTTGCAATGTCCGACCTACAAAGTAGATCGATTGTTATGATTTGTCAGTCTCCCGTACCAGGGCGGCGCTGATGGCCTCTTCGCCCACAGATAGGTATAAGATCAACGTTTCTCCGGGCTCCAGCTTGGACAGCACGAGAGGGGTGGCTAAGCAGTTCTTTATATTTTCGAATGTCTTTTTGCATTCTTCCCCCAATCTGAATTCTGCCTCTTTTTTAAGGAGCTTAAAGAAAGGCAAGGCTTTTTCTTCCAATTTAGGTAAAAATCTAGTTAAGGCCGCTAGGCGACCTGTGAGCTGTTGGATTTCTTTCTTGCTTTCCGGCTGCTTCATCTCGAGGACGGCCTTGCATTTGTCGGGGTTGACTTCAATTCCACGATTGGTAAGCATGAAGCCCAGGAATTTTCTAGCTAGTACCCCAAAGGCGCATTTGGCCGGGTTCAACCTGATCTTTCGAGCTCTCAATTGCTCAAAAGTCTCCCTGAGGTCGGCTATATGTGCTGATATGTGCATTGATTTGACGATCATGTCGTCGACGAACACCTCTAGGTTTCTTCCAATTTGCTTTTGGAAAACGCGGTTCATCATCCTTTGATGGGTTGCCCCTGCATTCTTGAGGCCAAAAGGCATGACGTTGTAGCAAAAGTTTCCCCTTTCTGAGATGAACACGGTTTTTTCGTGGTCATCTGGGTGTAGTGGGATTTAATTGTACCCATAGTACGCGTCCATGAATGATAGTACCTGAAATCCTGATGAATTATCAACTAGCTGGTCAATGCTTGGCATCAGGTACGAGTCCTTTGGGCAGACCTTATTGAGGTCGGTGTAGTCCATGCAGATTCTCCATTTTCCACTCGATTTCTTGACCATCACCACGTTGGATAGCAAGGTGGTGTACTGTATTTCCTTGATGAAGCTGCCTTCCAACAGCTCGTCGACGTGTTCAGTTAAAGCTTGACGTCGGTCAGATCCTATCTTCCTCTTCTTTTGGGACACTGGTTGTGATCCGGGGTACATGGAGAGCTTGTGACAACAAAAAGTTGGGTCTATTCCTGGGATCTCCAAGGCCTTCCATGACAACAGAAACCAGCTCCTTTTTGAACTCGGCCTCCAGGATTTTTCCCACCTTGGTGTGTCATTTACCATCCTCCTCAATATTGACGTCTTCTAGTTCTCCTTGGGGTTCTGGGCGAGGTGCTTGGAGCTCCTCCCTCATGTCCAGCTCAATCAAATTTACCTCGTTGCCATATGGAAGTAGCGATTGGTCCTTAGCTCCTCCATTTTTCAAACGAGGAGGAGATTATAGACCTCCTTGATTGACTCGCGGGGTCTCATAATAGCATTCTGACTCGCAGGGTCTCATAGTAGCATTCCCAGGATTCTTTCTGATCTCCCCTTATGGTGATAATTTCGTTCTTCGACCCCGGCATCTTCAGTGCTTGATGCTTAGTGGAGATCAACATGTCCCAGTCGTGGATTGTTGGTCGGCCAATAATCACGTTGTAGGACGACGAGGTGTCTACCACGACGAAACGAACCCTACTAGCTCGGAATGAGTTATTCGTGCCTAAGGTCAGCTTCAAGTCAATGTAACCCTTTGGAGGGGATGACTCTCTGTTGAACCCGACCAGCTCGGTCACACATGGTTTTAAATCTTTTTCTTCCAAGTTCATCCTCTGGAAGGCGTCCCAAAAAAGTATGTCTGTCGAGCTCCCATGATCAATGAAGATTCTCTTAACCCGGCAATTGACTAGCATCCGGTGATCACCAAGCCGTCAGTGTGTCTGGGTACGACCATTTCTAGTTCCTCTTGGATAAAGAACAGTGTAGGAGGAGCGAGATTGTTGTACTTCCCTTTGAAGGTGGGCCTAACTCTTACCGACATCACCTCATTCAGGTACTTTCTTCTTGCATTGGCCGTATCTCCTCCTCCACCCAGAGCTCCGCTTATCACGTTGCATTCAAATTCGGCCTCCTGGAAAGACTCATCTTTATCTTCGACCTCTTTTCCCTTTGCAGGGTGGTCTTGTCTCTGATCCTATCTATCCTCTCTCTTCGAGCTTCGACTTCGGCTCCGGCTTCTCTGCCTTCGCTTACTATTCTTCTTGACCTGAGTTCGGATGATATATTGCTTCAATTTCCCATCTCTGACATACTTTTCAATTGCATCTCGGAGGTTCCAGCAGTCATCCGTGATGTGATCGTTCTGGTCATAGAAAGCGCAGTATTTGTTTCTATCCAACCCGCTCTTGCCTTTGAGGGGTCGAGGTCTCTCGACATTGCGCATTTCAGTCTGAGCCACCCCTTTCCATATGCTAGATCTGGACATCTTCAAGGGCGTGTAATCATCATATTTGCTCCTTGGAGATCGATCGTCCGACTCTTGTCACGAGTTTCTCTTCTTTTTTTCGACCCTCGCTGATCCCAGTCTTTATTTTTCTTGCTTGGGCTCCGAGATTCGAGATTCGGGCTTCGTCCTCTGGATTCCACGTAGACTTTTTGCATGTCTTCCACATCAATGTATTTATCCGACCTTCGTCGGAACTCTTCCAGATAATTGACCGGGTTCTTATAGATTGATTTCACAAGTGGAGAGTCGCCATCTAATCCCGAGATGATCAGGTGGAGGTGCACTGCTTCAGTTAAGCTTTGAACCTTGAGGGCAGCATCTTTGAACCTGTCAAGGTATTTCCTCAGCGATTCATTCTCCTTTTGCCAGATTCTTCCCAAAGCATAGGCCGGCATTGGATGCGCCTTGCTTGTTGCAAAGTTCAGTCGGAAAGTCCGGGCTAGGTCCTCGAACGAGTCGATCGAGCTCCTAGGAAGCCTGTTTAACTAAGCCATTTCCTGACCTGTCAAAGTCATCGCGAAGATTCTGGCCTTAATAGGTCCAGTGATCCCATTGAACAACATCTTGAAAGCCTCTAAATGGGCTTCCGGGTCCTGACTTTCGTCGTACGAAGGTAACCTGGCACTCTTAAATCCCGGCGGTATTGCCAAGTTCATGAGCCTTTCAGTGAATGGGCTATCGTTAGCCTCCTCATCAAGGAGATATTATCCCATTGGTTGTTTCCTGGCCCTCCAACCTCCTTATGACTGCCGAGGTGGGGGTTCTGCATATTCTGCACGTTTCCTTCTGCCGCAGCCGCGTTCTGACGTTGCGGCCCGCCATCTCCATCATGACCGGCCCCTCCAGCTCAGCCTTCAGCGTTTTGATGTTGGGGTTCGCCATTCACGACCTGACCTGCTCCTCCAACTCGGCCTTCAGCGTTTCGATTTTGTAGCTCGGCCTCGAATGCCTGCATTCTCTGGGCATCCAATCTTTGCTGAGTCAGGAATCTGTTCTCCATTTCCTGTAGCCTTTGAAGGGTTGCATTCATGGCCACCGTGGTCACGTCTCGCGGTGGGTCATTGTGTGGAGGTGGGCAAATTGAGGCCGCTCTCGTGTTGAGCTGGGGACGGTCCCTGAGTGCCGACCCCTCGACCTGTACTTCTACCAGCACAGGGGTCACAGCTGACTGGAGCTGTTCCAGTGCAGACTGGTGCAGCGACATTTGGTTTGTGAATTAAATTAAAAATAAAATTATTATCAATAAGGAAAACAAAATAAAGATTTGATTTGTGATTTAAACTAAAAATTCATTTTGAAAAATCTGTAGAAATAAAGGAAATAATTAAATAAATATTCTAAATCTCTAAGAAAGAATGATATTATTTTTGAAATTAATGATTAATGCTATAAGCTTCTGGGCTATTATTCGTGATCTGAAATTAATGATGACTTATGAATGTTTTACAAAAATAAAATTACCTAAATTAAGCGTGATTGCCTCTTGATTGAAACTCAATTTAAACGTGCTTGGTGACGTGTCAGGTGTTGACACGTGTCACATTTTTGAACTCAAAAGCCTGTGAGTTCTGCGTTTATGATTTAATATAAAAAATAAATCAAGATTTGATATGTGATTTAAATTAAAAAAATAATATTTTTTATTTTTATTATAAAACAAATTTTGTTTGAGATTTAAATTAAAAGTAACAATTATTACTAATAAGGAAAACAAAATAATGATTTGATTTGTGATTTAAACTCAAAAAATCAATTTGAAAAATCTGTATTAATAAAGAAAATAATTAAATAAATATTCTAAATCTCTAAGGAAGAAAGATTACCTGATTTAAATTTAAATTATATTTATGAAAAATAAAATATACCAAATGAAATATAATTGCGTAGATCTCGAAAAGTTATGTGAAATCAAAAAAAGAATTACCTGATTTAAATACCAAAATCAAAAGTTATGGCCTTTAAAAATTTTATATTTAAATTAATTTTTTTTTGAAAAAAAAAATAACATGTGTCAACACCTGATGAGTAACGCCCCATTGGAGCGTCTCCTCTTAGGGTAAGAGGCCTCCATGGGGCGTCACATTGTGCAATAGATCTGTAATTATTCCCAAAACTGTAATAAATACGTAATTATTTTATTAAAAAACATTAAATTAATTTTTTTTGCCCAGTGATGGACGCAACATCTTCCTGCAAGATGAAATCTGTTGAATTAAATTAATAATAGTCATACTGGATTAGTTATGCTCTTGTACTCACTAAAGAGATGGATCAGAGAGAAAAAGAAGGCTTAAGTTTGTTAGGAGAAAAATGAAATCAAAATCTATTCAATCATATGCCAATCGTTCGTATATATAGCAGTAAAGGATAAAGGAACTGAATAACAAAATTCAGTTATAACAGAAAATATCGAAGTGATGATCTGTCATCTTAGCTGGCATCATTATCACTGGGCAATACCCCCCCCCCCCCCCACAAGCTGGGCGATGTATATCAAGGAGACCAAGCTTGGAGATGTTGGTGTTAAATGGCTGAGGATGCAAAGATTTGGTAAAAACATCTGCAGCCTGAGCAGAGGAAGAAACGGGAAACAAATGAATGAGACCACTGATGATCTTTTCTCGTATAATGTGACAGTCAAGCTCGATATGCTTGGAGCGCTCATGGAAAGCAGGATTATGAGCAAGATAAATTGCTGATCGATTATCACAAAAAACAGAAATTGGTTCATTTGCAGGAGAACAGAGATCAGTGAGGAGGAAGCGAAGCCATTGTAATTCACAAGTTAAACTGGCAAGAGCACGATACTCAGCCTCCGTAGAAGAGCGTGAGACAGTGCTTTGTTTCTTCGAACGCCAAGAGACAAGGGCAGAGCCGATGAAGACACAGAAACCAGTAACAGAGCGTCTGGTATCCAAGCAACATGCCCAGTCCGCGTCTGCAAAGGCGGAAATATGAGGGATATTGGCAGAAGGGAAAAATAACCCTCTTCCAGGAGAACCTTTCAAATAACGAAGGACCCGTAAAGCAGTTGTGTGATGAGTGGTCATTGGATGTGCAACATATTGGCTCAGCTGCTGGACCGCGAAAGAAATATCTGGGCGAGTGTTGGTGAGGTATAGAAGACGGCCAATGAGGCGACGGTAGGCAGCATGATCTTCATAGGGGGTGCCCTGAACACGTTGCAACTTAATAGAAGGGTCCATGGGAGTTGATACTGGTTTCGCAGCTAATAAACCACTATCCTGAATAAGCTCGAGACAGTATTTGCGTTGGCCCCAGAAAATATCTAGCAGGTCCAAGATCCTTGATCTTAAATTGGGAATCCAAGGACTGCTTGACAAAACGAATTTCTGTTGAATTATTGCCAACAACAAGGACATCGTCCACATAGACCAGGATAGCTGTGAAGGATGAACCAGTCTTCTTGATGAATAAGGAGTGATCTGCAGAGGATTGTCGATAGTCAAGTGACAGCAAGGAAGAGGACAATTTTGCATACCACTGTCGGCTGGCTTGCTTCAAGCCATAAAGTGACTTTTGGAGTTTGCAAACTTTGTTGGGAGAAGAACAAGAGAACCCAGGTGGTAGAGACATGTACACATCTTCATTGAGGTCGCCATGAAGGAAAACGTTATTGACGTCCAGCTGTTCAATCAACCAGCCATTACAGGAAGCCAAGGTGAGAAGAATGCGCACAGTTGTGAGCTTTGCCACAGGAGAAAAGGTGTCAAAAAAGTCAATGCCTTCCATTTGAGTGTAGCCTTTAGCTACAAGACGAGCCTTAAAGCGCTCAACAGATCCATCTGCTCGATGTTTGATACGGAAGACCCATTTGCAACCAATGGGCTTTATGTTGGCTGGCACATCAACAAGTGACCATGTATGATTCAAGGCAAGAGCATCTAATTCAGCTTGCATGGCATCACGCCAGCAAGTGAATTTGGAAGCTTCAGCATAAGATTTTGGTTCCACATGTGTGCTTAGATTGAGACAAATATGTTTATAATGAGGAGAACAAAAATCAAAAGAGTAAACAGAAGATAAGGGGTAAGGAGTACCTGAGGAATGTTGGTCAGAAGAAGAGGCAGAAAGGCTGCAGTGATAATCAGCAAGGTAATGTGGTGTATGACGGGTTCTGTGGGATCTGCGAGGAGGTGAGGTAGGAGGTATGTGGTCAGGAGCAGTGTCAGGTATAGGAAGGGGAGTGGGTTGTGTGGAAGCAGGTATGGTAGTGGCAGGAGGAGAAGAAATAGGTATAGAATCAGGAGAGGGATCAAAAGATAAGGAAGGATGTGGGGGAGAGGGAATGCAAGTAGAGGGAGCATCAAGTGTGGGATTGGGGAATGGGAAGTGTGTTTCAAAGAAAATGACAATGCGGGATATAAAAACACAATGGGATGACAGATCATAGAGGAGATAGCCCTTGGTGTTTGGTTGGTAACCTAGGAAAGCACACTTCCTGGACCGTGGATCAAACTTGCTTCTGTGAGCAGTAATGGTACTGGCATATGCAGGACAGCCAAAAATCTTTAAATGAATGATAGTTGGGATTTGGTTGTATAATAACTGGTAAGGACATTTGTTATGGAGATTGGGTGATGAGGTTCTGTTTATTAAATGAGTGGCATGTGTCACTGCATAACACCAAAGCTTGGAAGGTAAATTGGCTTGAAAAGTGAGGGCCCTAGCCACATTGAGTATATGGCGATGTTTGCGTTCAACAACTCCATTTTGCTGGGGAGTTTCGACGCAGGTTCGTTGGTGTACAATGCCTCTCTTGTTATAAAATTCTGTCATCAAAAATTCTGGACCATTATCGGATCTAATGGTTTTTACTGTATGGGGAAACTGATTTTCTACATAGGCTATGAAATTTTGAAGTGAATTTCGAGCCTCAGATTTGGCTTTTAAAAGGATAAGCCACGTATATTTGCTGTAGTCATCAACCAATGTAAGGAAGTATTTATGTCCATGTATAGAAGGGATGGAATTTGGTCCCCATATATCAGCATGTAAAATGTGAAAAGGTTTGTCACTCAATGTTGAACTAATAGGGAAGGGTAATTTGGTTTGTTTAGCTAGTTGACAAATATCACAAGGGGAAACTGCTTTTATTGGAATGAAAGAAAATTGATTAGACATGTCCTTCATTACAGAATGGGATAAGTGCCCAAGTCTAAAATGCCATAAAAGAGAGGCATTATATTTCAAACTGGAAAAATTACAGCTGATCTTGTCATCTGGCTGAGTTGCAGCAGGTTGCGGGATGGGGTAGCTGGTTAACACATACAAGCCATTCTTTTCCTCAGCTGAACCAATCAATTCCCTGGTATGCTTCTGTTTGATAAGACATGAAGATTGGTTAAGTGTCATGTAAAATGGATTATGTTTCAAAAGTTTGGTTATGGAAATGAGGTTTATTTTGAATTGTGGAACAAAAAGCACATTATGCAGTACAAGACTGGATGAAATGCATATTGTACCCGAGAATTCAGATGTTGTATGATGACCATTTGGTAATGAAATAGAAACTGGTATGATTTTGTGTAAGGAAGAAAAAAGGTTAGAAATAAAACATATATGGTCAGTAGCACCTGTGTCCAAAATCCAATGCATAGAAACTTTACCTTGACATGGTGTTACCTCAGTGCTAAAAGCTTGAACAAGATTTGCAGTGTGAGGAGTATGGTTTTCTTTGGTGGTTTGCAAGAGAGCTCGAAGGCTTTGTTGTTCCTCAGCAGAGAAGGAAAAATTCTGCTCAAAATTCTTCCCATATGTTTCTGCACCAGCCGTATTCACAGAAGATTGACTACGAGGTTTATATCCTGGAGGGAAACCATACTTAAAGTAGCAGGTGTCAATCGTATGATTGGTTTTCTTACAATTAGTGCAAAATTTATTTCCACTTCCTCTACCAGAAAATGAATTTGGCTTCCATCTTCCTCTGCCAGAAAATGAATTTCTGTTGTCTGTGGAGTATGCAAATGCCTTTGGTTCATTGGAAGCATCATTGATGATTACAACACCACATTAATCTGCCTTTCTTGTTGCAGAATCAATGAAAACACCTTATTAACCTCTGGAAGAGGATCCATCAACATGATTTGTGACCTAACTCCACTGAATTGATCATTCAAACCTTTCAAAAATCGAATTACATGATCTCTATCTCTATAATTTCGCATCTGATTAAGAGCATTACAAGTGCATTGAGGGAGAGGTTTCAAGATCTCCAATTCATCCCACAGTATCTTTAATTCAGTAAAGTAGTCAGCCACATTTCTCTCACCTTGGTGAAGCTTGTAGATCTCTTCTTGCAGATCTGAGATTCAAAATGTATCAACCTGAGAAAAGCGATCCTTCAGGTCCTTCCATGCATCCACTGCCTTATCAATCCAAAGGATGGATTTAGCTATAGAATCACTTATAGCTCGATGGATCCACCCTAGAACCATGTTGTTACACCTCTCCCAAGCTTCGTAAGATAGATCTGTAGCATTGGGAATGATGAATGTGGCATCAACTATCTTCAGTTTGTTCTTTGACATGAGAGCCATTTTCATAGCTCTTGACCACGAATGGTAATTGCTACCATTGAGAATTATCGAAACTAAAACATTTGAAGGATTCTCACTAGCATGAAGGTATAGAGAATGTCCTGGATTTGTAAGAAATTCGGGTAAAGGATGTGAGACTGGAACTGCAATCGATGGAGCTATTGGATCTGCCATGGATCAAGAAAAGTGCAAACAGAAAGCAAATACCAGAGCTTCGTGATGAAGCTCTGATACCATAAAGAGATGGATCAGAGAGAAAAAGAAGGCTTAAGTTTGTTAAGGAGAAAAATGAAATCAAAATCTATTCAATCATATGCCAATCGTTCGTATATATAGCAGTAAAGGATAAAGGAACTGAATAACAAAATTCAGTTATAACAGAAAATATCCAAGTGCTGATCTGTCATCTTAGCTGGCATCATTATCACTGGGCAATACTCACAGCGAATCAACCATTGCAGAATGCCACCCCAATTCGTATTTGGCATCATTTAACACTCAAATCACACAATTTGAAAATAAACGGTATTGTTGAACTAATAATATCCTAACAACATACAAAAGAATTATCAATGCTTGGATGCACATTCAATTGTTCAAAAAAAAGAAGAAGAAAATTCATTGATTGCATATAGTTTGCCTACACTGAATACTTACATAAATGACACAAGTTCAGAGTTCTCCATATCCTAGTTGAGCATCCAAACTTTCTACCACTTCCACCAAGTCTTTTACAGCGATTTCAATATCTACCTCAATAGAAGCCATCTTTTCCTTCAGTCTCTTCTTTTCCATCTTTAGATCTTCCACATTCTGCTTCCGATTTTTAACCAGCTCAGCTCTCACAATATAGCTTTTCGTATCTAAAGCAGATTGAACATGTGGTTCCAGCCAGGTCAAATCAAACCTACACATCTCAAGCTCCTCCCATAAAATTTGAAGATGTTCACAAGCATCATTATCCATATCTTTCACTTTTTTAGTCTTCAAAAAATGCTGTGAATGCCCATTCAATAAACTTAGGAGTCCTCTTCTTCTAGCATTCGATAAGCGAGGGATGTCGTGAACATACTTCATCTAATAGTGGAACAAAACCTTTTTCTATTTTTGCTAAACCCCTGAAATCTATGAGCTCACCATATGAGGCCGAGTACATTTCCTTGTGTACAGGATTATCCATACTCTCAATACGCTCGGCACAAACTAGTGGAGAATCTGCTGAAACATCAATTTTGCTAACTGCTTGATCTACTTGTTTCTCATCTTCTGACTTACTGACAAAAATCTCAGCTTCGATTATACAAGTATCTTTCACAATAAACCCCTTGCTAGAATCATGTAGTTCAGCTAAAGGTATGAAGTATGGAAAACCCCAGTTAACCTCTCTTGCATTGAAGTGGTGTTCATCTTCTGGAAAGTAGACATATCAATAATCAATTGTGTTGGATTAAAAATAAAATGATATGATTATCAAAGGATATATGATTACTAGTAGACACTCAGTCACTACGTGGATGAGAGTTGATCCCAAAAGACTAACTACAGACTTGAAAGAACCTCATCAAAGATACCTTCAGTTATTGTCATTTTGCCATTGACCTGATTAATTAAAGCCAACTTGGACTCTGTAAATCTTCTCCAACCACAAGGCAACTTAGAAACATCCCCAGCATCCAAATAAATTGACAAGAAGTCCCCATCGACCCCCTTTGGATAGATAATAATCCTCCTACAACACAAAGTCCAAATAAAAAATGTAAAAATAATTTACAAATAAAAATCATGTCAAAGAGCACACTAGATGCGGGTATAGTGAACAAGAACTCATGCAAGCACCATGAATGGCCGCAGATGAAGAAATTCTCAGAATACAGCCACTCGCAGGATAGTTTAGAGAAGTTCTGAATAGTCCATGTGAACTTCTCAAACATTTCATCCCTTGTCTTTTGATTATCCATTTCCACAACCTGCAAGCCACTAGCATAATATTCATTAAGGGAGAAAAAATCAGAAAGTTTAATTTTATGAATGAAGGATCAAGATTTGGAAGCAAAAAGCAAAATAGCTTTACCATGAGTATGACTCTGTGTGTGTGTGTGAGAGAGAGAGAGAGATGATTCGTTAATTTTACAGAAAATTATTGTAAATCTCACAAATATCATTTTTACTTTTTTTTTTAATTACCGTTTTGGAAAAAGTGCCTAGTTAGTAGGGTATGGTTTCTGCATGAGCAAGGAGATTATGATGGCAATGACGCCTAAAAAGATGGCCTCCCTCGGATGCAGTGCTGAAGGATCAAGAGAGAATAGTGATGTGGATTCTCAGGGTGTACGTACGTGTACAGACCTCGATCGGTGCTCTCAATGCTAAAATAGAAAAAGGAAAGCTATTAGGATAGAAATGATATTTGTGAAACTTTGACTCGGGGCTTTTTTAGGATAGAAATGCAAAATAGGAAAGCTATTACGATCAAGAATAATATTGGGAAATGAACCCTAATATTGGTTAACTATTTATTAATATAGAAAACTTCAAAAATTTACCTATAATATTTTTATTTTTTTTGGTAAATATCTATAATATTTCTCTGAATCACTTGGACTATTTTCATTTTTAATTTTTTCTAATTATTTTTAATATATCTGATTTTTTTTCTTATATATTCTTTCTTTATTTTATTTTATTTTACATTTAAACACATTTGTTTTTTTTTTAATCTTTTATTAAGTATTTTAAATTTTCATAACATCTACTTTTACATATATATATATATATATATATATATATATATATATATATATGAAAAAAATTATTCTCATGCAGATAAATTTTTCTTCCTACGCACTCTTCGATAACTGTGTCATCTTTTTCTATTCTTTTTATTTTATCTTTTCATGTGGTGAAACCCACAAGTTTATCACTATAACATGAAATAACTTATCTTCTTTAATATCAGATTAATAAAATTCATTTATATATATATATATGGGAAAAAAGTTTCCGATGTTACTTTAGATAACTTTATCTAATGTTCATCGAAACGACATCATTTTGGGGTTGAAAAATTAAAAAATTAGAGTGATAAAGACTTTTATAACCCTGAAACAAATTAAAATTACAAAAATATCATGATTTCCATCCCAAAACGACGTCGTTTTGATGAACATTAGATAAAGTTATCTAAAGTAACATCAGAAAAAACAAACCATATATATATATATATATATATATATATATATATATATATATATGGGGCATGTTATATTTACAAACTTTTTTGTTTATAAACTCTTACAAATTATACTATGTAGGACCGGTCCTACATTAATCACACAGTGTACGACCGGTCCTACATTAGTGTAATTGCAAAAAAAATTTATAAACAGATCTTGTCCCTATATATATATATATATGTTACTTTATTTTTTCTTCTAAAAAAATAAAATGTATATGCTTAATTAAATCACTAACAAAATTATGGAAAAGTGTGAATGAAAATTAGTGATTAAAAAAACATAGTCTTACTCTGTCGTATTCGACGCAAATTGCCACCCCTTATGGGGTGTTTGGTTCAAGTTTTTGGAGAGGATTACCGGTAATCCTTCTTTAGTAAATGTAATTATCACGATTGGTAGAAGGAATAAATTACGATTCCCGGATATCCAAGGATTACCGGTAATTTGATTTATAAAGAAAAGTCACTATTCAGATTACCAAAAATAATATGGTAATTCGGAATACCAATCAGAATACCAAGTAAAGAGAAAACACAACAATAAATTTTGAGGAAAAAATACCCCAATACACATAAAAATCTAGACCCAATCTATCAATTACAAAAGTAAAAATAGTTTGGGGTTATTTTTGTAAAATAACCTCATATTCCAAGTCATATTTCGTTCTAAACCAAATATGGAATCAGTAATTTTTACCTAGTATTCCGAGTAATATTTTGGCGAACCAAACACATCTTTCGTAAGATTCCAAGTAAACTCAATTTCTACTGAATTCCCATTAATCATGATTCCCTGTCACCAAAAAATTTCTCCTGTACCAAACACATCCTTAATTCCTATATATCTAAACCAAATGATTTTGAAATGTTGAATTTTTCTAAGCCTTTTTTTTATTTTTTCGGTAAACAATCTTTCCAAGACTTTAAATATGCTCATTGCTCTTACAATATATCAACAATTGTTAAAGATCTAAAACGATAAAAATTCAATCCGTGGATGTTATTATATTATTTCGAGCATAAACAAGAACACAAATGGATGAAAAATATTCCACCAAGATAAAATTTCTTCAATTGAAACAAGTAATCATACTGAGTCAAGTGCGCCCCTGATTCAACCATTGCAAAATTTCACAATTTAAAATGCCTTAGCTTCAAGAAACAATAAACCAAAAAAAAAGGTTATTGTTAGAACTAATTAAGAAACAATTTAAAATAAATCATTTTCAATCAATAACAACCATCAATGACTCGATGAACATTCAACTAATCACAAAAAAACCATTCATTGATTGCATATAGTAGGCCAACAGTGAATTTTTACATAAATAACACAAGTTTAGAGTTGAGTTCTTAGTTCAGCATCCAAAAATTCTTCCGCTTCCACCAAGCCACAGAAGACATCATTTCCTTCAGCCTCTACTTTTTCATCCATAGAGCTTCCACTTTCAGCTTCCTCTTTTTCACCAGTTTCGAACCTAAAACAGATTGAACATTGGGTTCCAGCCAGGTCAAATCAAACCTACACATCTCAAGTTCCTCCCATAAAATTTGAAAATGCTTACAATCATCATCATTCATATCTTTCACCTTTCTAGTCTTGAGAAAATGTAAAACTCGACCCAAAGCTGTGAATGCCCATTCAGTAAACCTACGAGTTCTCTTCGAGTGGCATTCAATAAGTGAGGGATGACGTGAACAGACTTCCTCTAACAGTGGAGTAAGAGCTTTATCTAATTTCCCTATCCCCTGAAATCTATGACTCCATCATATGAGGCCGAGTTCATTTTCACTTGTGGAGAATCTTCTAAAACTTCAATTTTGCAAAATGCCTGATCTTCTGGATTCTCATCTTCTGACTTGATAGAAATCTCACCTTCAAATATAAAAGTATCGTTCACAATAAACCCGCTTTTAGATTTACAAAGTTGTTCACCTAAAAGTATGGTAGCTGCTGAAACCCGGGTTATCCCTCTTGCATTAAACAAATGTTGCATTACTGTAAAATTGATAGATAAAGAGTCAATTATGTTTGAATAAAAGTAAAATGATATCATGACGGTACACAATGGTTCCGCCAGTGAAGAAGAGTTTATAATAAAAGATTAGCCAATTAAATGACAAAAAATACGATGCCTTAACATGTAGAATACAACACAGGGTTAGGGTATAAATTATAAAGATATAAAGAATATATTCAACCAAAAAAATTAAACCGAGTGAAAACATTAATAGATTTATATTTATCTAACATATCCTTTTATACGAGAGCCCACTAGCTTGACTGGTTGATGATACATCAAACATGTTGATGATACTATTATCTAACATTAATAGATTTATATTTATCTAACATATACTTTTATATAGAACTAATAAACTTCATAATATTTAATTATTAACAAGGCAATCACGTTGGCTAAAGCAAAGCATATGCACAATATTGCTAACAAGAAAGAGTATGTTTCATTCACGAACAAAATAATATAGCCAAAACAAGTGACTAATAAAAACAAATGAGAACAAAAAAATGAAAACGAAAGATAAGGAGGGAAAGGGAAGGAGAAGTATGAGAAACACCTTTTGTTTTTCCCTTTTTAAAATCGACCTGATTAATTAGAGACAACTTTAACTTTACAACTTTAATTGCTCCAATCAAGAGGGAAATTGGTCCCAGCATCCAAAAAAAATTTCAAGTAGTCCACAACATTGCTTAGAATAAATTCTCAGAGTATACCTTCCCAGACGCCAATTTAGAGACGTTCTGAATGGTCAATTTGAACTTCTGAAACGTTTTATCCCTCGTGTTTTGATTCTCCATTTCCACAACCTATAAGCCACCAGCACACTATCGTTGATAAAGAAAATAACAGACACGGTTTTAACTTGTGAATGAAGGATGAATTGGAATACAAAGCGAAGTACCTTACGATGAAAATGACAGAAAGAGTGAGAGACAAAGAGTCAAAGTGACTTGCATAGAAAATGTTAAGAATATCTCAAGGTTATGCGAAAGTAGCACTAAGTAGATCGAAAGTGTATGGAATGGAACTATTTCATTGTGTTGTGATTTTTTTTTCTTAAAATTGTTTTGTAAAATAATTATAAAAATAGTTATTTTTTTTATATTTTTTTTAAAGTTAAAAATCAAAATAAAAAATAAAAAAAAGTCAGATATGTTTTTTAAATTTAATTTTAAAAGCAAAAAAAATATTTTTTACAAATCAAATTTTATCAAACAAGTTTTTTATTTATTTTTCTAAAAATAAATAAATTATTTTTAAAAACAGTAATCAAAACAGGCCTGTATATCGGCTTTTTAGCTTTGATTATCTGATTTATCTCTATAGACAGCCTTTGAAATGTATCAGTTAACATGAAATTTATTTTGATTGAGGGGAATAGGAATCTTATCATTTAATTCTCTTTAGATTATTCTTATCCTTTCTAGATTATACGATTATGATATCTTTATTCAATAGAAGTACAGGTGTTACGATTTAGATCCAATCTATAACAAAAATAAATCTCACAAATATATAGACGTTCTTATCAACTATAGGAACAAGAGCAACTGTTTACGAATCTGCCACCATGAACAATATTTTTTAGTAAACTGTGACGTGTTAAAATTTGTTATAATTGATAACAAATTTAGTAGTGAATGATTTCGTTATATATGTGACATACTTTACAAAAAAAAAGGTAGAAACAGATCTTCTCATATAAAAAAATATATGATATGATCATATGAGAAAATCATAATTATATAAAGATAATTTAATATAATCATATAAATTTTCACGTGAAAAAATCTAGATCAAAAAGATTGACACGTGTATTCAATACAATTTATTATTTGACAAATACAAATTCAATTATGTAATATTAATTCATGGAGTTTATTTATTTATTATTTAAAAAAGTGCTTAATTTACCGTATTGAAAAAAGTGCCTACTTAGTAGAGTACCTGCCAAATTGTGCTACAGCTAGTTAGTAGGGTATGATGTTTATTCATGGGCAAGGAGATTATGACGGTAACGCTAGGTAGTGTTTGGTTATGGAGAAATTTTTTTTTATTAAGAAAATGTAATTGATGGGGAAATGGTTGGAAAGTACACACTCAAATATTATATATTATGTATTATGGGTAGTACACACTCAAATATTATATATTACGGGTAATATATAATATAATTTATAAAAAAAATTATAAATATAACCCTGCTATAAAAAAATTGCACAAATAAAAATCAGAATGTCAAAACTCAAAAGACTCAAAACCATACGATATAAGTATATACTAAACAGAAATTCAAGCAAGCACCATGAATGGCCGCACAAAAATAAATTCTCAGAATATACTTTCCCGGACACCAATTTAGAGACGTTCTGAATGGTCAATTTGAACTTATGAAACATTTTATCCTTGTGTTTTGATTCTCCATTTCCGCAACCTATAATAAGGCACCAGCGTACTAACGATAATTAAGGAGGAAAAAAAACTGAAAGTCTTAAGTTGTAAATGAAGGATAAAAAATTGGAATAAAAAACAAATTACCTTAGGATGAATATGACAGAAAGAGGGAGAGAAACAGAGTTGCTTGAACAGAAAATTGTTATAAATCTCACAAGTATATAGACGTTAATGAACAAGCATGCATACAAGCCTGCACATGTTCTCTAATAGCCTCAAGTTACAATAATTCACGAAATTATGTTAATTAATGAATAATTGCAAGTGATTCTTTAATTGAATTAAATGTAGTTAGTAAATTCAATTTCCATGGAATAACTTGTTAAGTAACGGGTAATCATAGCTCAAATTCGAGTACAAAAGCACCCATTGCTCAACACTCTGCAATATGTTTGAAAAGTTTGAAAAACTTTATACTACTTTCCATGGAGTTGTCTTTTTCAGTTTCTATATATTAATTGGGGTTTGCATTCATCATGTAACATGATCGTAAAAATTTTTCTACATACATAATATTTTACGGCACTTTCATTTTTTAAAGCAAAAAAGAAAAAATTTGCCACAGAAAACGAGTCTCTATAACATAACATAATCGTTTTCCCTACGACATAACTTTTATAAAACTCATATTAAATTCCACTCGGAACAGTGACCATTATGCCACTGTTCCAAGTCTTATTTGCCAAAATGCCACGCCTACGTACCTTTTTTCCAAACTGCCACGCAGGCAAGTTTGCTGGGAGTAGTAGCGCACTAGGTGTGGTGATGTGTAATCTACCTGATGGTGCTGAAGTTTGCTACTGACACAGGCGAACTTAAGTGCAATAAATGCCTCACCTGCCAAGCCACGTGGATTGCACGCATGGAAGGTCACTGGCCACATCAGCGATATCTGCGCAACGACTAGCTTGCCACGTGGCTGACATGCACCAAGTTCGCTGGGGTGGCAGCGAACTTGGTATAACGACTAATTTTCCCAGCCCTATATAACCCCCCTCCCCTCCCCTCTCTCTTTCTCTCCCATTTTTCTTCTCCCACTCTCTTCCTTTGTTAATTTTCTTTCTCTCTCATTTGCATTCTTTGTCTTCATCTGAGGTTAGTCATTTATGATTTCATTAAATTTTAGTACAGTTTTTAATTATTATTTAAATGTTGTTACTTATATTATATATATGATGAAACATTAGGTTAGATGACATATTATTTGCTTTATTATTTTAAATAGTTTAGTAATTGCATGTTAATATGTTAGTAGTTAAATATATTTTTTTACAGAAATGTGTTCTGTAGAAATTTTTAATAGAAATATTTTTTATCAAAAAACTTGACGAAAATATTTAGTTGAAAATTTTCAATGGAAATGCGTTTCGCTAAAATTTTCGACGAAATTTTTTTTTTTTGTCAAAAAGTTTAACGAATATTTTTCCGTCGAAAACAATCTCCAAAATTTGAAATCTGTAAAGAATTTTGATGAAATATTTTCCGTCAAAATCTTTGATGGAAATGTGTTTCATCCAAATTTTAGATGGAAATTGTTTTAAGGGAAATGTTTCATTTGAAACTTTCGACGAAATTTAGATTCTTTAAAAAAATTTGACAGAATATTTTTTCCGTCAAAACTTTTATCGAAATATTTTTTGTCAAAAAATTTTACGAAATTATTTTACAGAAATGTGTTCCATTGATAATTTTGATGGAAATATTTTTTATCAAAAAACTTGACAAAATATTTAGTCGAAAATTTTCGATAGAAATGTGTTTCGTAAAAAATTTTGACGTAATTGTTTTACGTTAAAACTTTTCTTTTAATGTAATTGTGATTTTCTTTTTTTTTTCACATAATGGCTATGAGTCAAGTTTTGGGTCAATGGGTCAATATTAAAACAAGTCAAGTCTAAAACTGACCCAAATAAAAGTGGGTCAGTATTTAAATCAGTTCAAAAATATAGGCATTTATGGGTCAGGTCAAGGTCGGGTCAAGAGCAGGACAAGTGAACCAGTTTTTTTGCACACCTCTAATAAAAACAATCAATTCTATAAATAGAATCACTAATGTCGAAATGCATATTCAATTGTTCAAAAATACATGGTGCAACGGCTGAATAACTACAGTGACACAAATCTATAGTCCTCCAAATCCAAGTTCTTCATCCAAATCTTTTTCTTCCAAGCCTTCATCTTCTCCTTCCACCAAGTCTCTTATTGCTAATTCAATTTCTACCTCTGCAGCAGCCATCTCTGCCTTCAGACTCTTAACATGTATCTCTAGAGCAGCCACATCATGTCTCCTCTTTTTCACCTGCACTGCTCTCTCCATGTAACTTTCCATACTTAAAGCAGATTGAACATGGGGTTCCAGCCAAGTCAAATCAAATCTAAATGTCTCAAGTTCCTCCCATAAATTTTGAAGATGCTTACAAGCATCAACTTCCATATCTTTTGTAAAGAACCTTGGGATACACCACCCCAAAAGCTAGCTCAAAGGGTGGGAGTGCCCAAGGCCTTATAAAGGCCACATTAGTTGCACATCTAACCAATGTGAGACTATATATCTCAACACGCCCCCTCACGCAAGAGCCCTTTGGGCTAGAAGCGTGGATTATGCACAGGCCCAATTTTTGGTTTACCTTTTGTGCTTTTTGTTTTAAATTCCACTTTAAAGTGGGGGACGGTGAAGCTCTGATACCATGTAAAGAACCTTGGGATACACCACCCCAAAAGCTAGCTCAAAGGGTGGGAGTGCCCAAGGCCTTATAAAGGCCACATTAGTTGCACATCTAACCAATGTGAGACTATATATCTCAACATCTTTGACCTTTTTAGTCTTAAGAAAATGTAGAACTCGACCCAAAACTGTGAATGCACATTCAGTAAACCTAGGACTTTTCTTCTGCTGGCATTCAAAAAGTGATGGATGCCATGAACATACTTCATCTAACAAAGGAACAAAAGCTTTTTCGATTTTCTCTAAACCCCTGAAATCTGAACATGTTTCCTTGCCTAAAGGATTATCAGTATGATCAATGGTCTCAACACAAACGTGTAGAATCTGCTGAAACAATCAATGGTACTAAATGTTTGATCTATATGATTCTCATGTTCTGGCTTGGTGACAAAAACCTTAGATTCGTTATACAAGTATCATTCACAAGAAACCCCTTGCTAGAATCATAAAGTTCAGCTAGAGGTATGAACCAGCTGAAACCCTAGCCATGCTCTCTTGCATTAAACTGTTGTTCTGTTTCTTGGCAAATTGATATGTCAAGAGTCAATTGTGTTGTACTAAAAATGAAATGATATGATTATTACATGGATATATGATTACAAGTAGACACCAGCATGAAGAAGATAAGGTTTCCATTAGGAGTTTGGAGGGAAAAGGAAGAAAGGGGATCCAAGGAAAAAGGAGAAGAAGGAAATTGAAGAATTTTTTTTTTTTTGAGAGTTAAAAATGGTAAGTGAAAAAAATTGAAGATTAATGAGATGTTTTTACTATTTTATCTGTTTTTTTAATTAATATAACTATTATAATTTATAAATTATATTAAATTTAAAATTTTAGACAAAATTATTAATGTACTTTTTACAATACAAAAAAAATCATATTTTTTTATGAAATTTATACACTCCAAATGACAAAAATTTCATAATTTTTTTTTTCGTTGGAATACTTTTTGTCGAAGAACGACGAAATTTTTTCTCCGATGAATATTTTTACAAAGATAAATTATCTATCGAAATTTTTGAAAAAAATTCGTCAAAAAGTTTTGATAAAAATGATTTCCTTCGTGAAATATTTTAAACGAAAAATGAATTCCGTCAAAAAAATTGACGGAATGTTTTTCGTTCAAAATTTCAATGTAAATGTGTTCTCACGAAAATTGTTTTGTCAAAATTTTTGAAGAAAATGTTTCATTCGAAACTTTCAACAAAATTTAAATTCTGTAAAGAATTTTGACAAAATATTTTTTTCGTCAAAATTTTTTATCAAAATAATTTTTGACAAAATATTTTACGAGAATATTTTTTATCGAAATCTTTAGATAGAAGAAATGTGTTCTGTTGAACATTTTGTTGGAAATATTTTTTATCAAAAAACTTGACGAAAATATTTTTCGTCGAAACATTTCGATGAAAATGTGTTTCGTTAAAAAGTTCGACGGGAATTTTTTTTGTCAAAAAGTTTAACGAAAATGTTTCCGTCAAAAACTTTCTATGAAATTTGAATTTTGTAAAGAATTTTGATGAAATTTTTTTTATAGAAATATATTTCCTTGAAAATTTTGATGAAAATATTTTTCGTCAAAAATTTCAATGAATATGTTTTTTTGTGAAATATTTTGAGGGAAGTTTTTGACAAAATTTAGATTCCGTAAAAAAATTTGACAAAAAAAATTTTCCGTCAAACTTTTCTACAGAAATGTTTTTAGTTACAAATTTTGATGGAAATAATTTTCGTCAAAAAATTTTGCGGAAAATTTTGATGCAAATATTTTGAGTAATTGTTTTACGTCGAAAGTTTTTTATGAAAATATGTTTCATCAAAATTTTGGACGGAAATATTTTCGTTGAAATTTTCGACGGAATTATAGAATAATTTTGACTGAATATTTTTTCACTAAAAAATTTATGTCAGTGATTATGGCAAAATCTTATTTCATCTTTATTTTTGACAAAAAAATTTTAACGTATATGATTTTCATCAAAAAATTTATCACTGTTTTTAAACGAAATATTTTTCATCGATAAATTCTGTCAGTATTTGAGACTTTTCTAATAATGTCACAATTAAAAATGATTCATATTTATGTAGTTTTCACATTTAAATGCTAAGAGTAGAAAAATAATTTTCAATATTTCCCCCTTAGACCCCCAAATTGGGAGAATTTTGATTTTAAAAAGAATGAAGGTTTTGGAGGGTTTAATAAAAATCTTCAAATTTTTCTCCTCATTTTTTTAAACTCACAAACAAAACCTCCATGTAATTGATGGGGTAGAGCTCATCAAGTGATTGTAGAGAGGAAGCTTTCGCGCGTAGTAGCTTTACTAATCGATTGGAATCTAGTCATCATATTTGTATACAGTGGCAGAGCGGTGGGACTTCGGTCCGGGCTAAATTTTAACAAATTATACTTATTATGTATAATTATACAATTAATTATATTTGGCCTGGATTAAAATTATAATTTGGCTCGGGTTAAAATTTATAATTTGACCCTATCTAAAACTTAAAATAATTTTGGTGAAAGATTTGGGTAAGTTGTATTAGATTATGTGTTCAATTTTCACTTGTATAAAAAAATAATTAAAAAATATTTAATAAAATTATAACTCTTCTTGGTGCTACCTGCTCCGGTGCTCTATATTTAATATAATTTAAATATAGGGTTCGCTTTTTTTGCAGTTACTGCAGATAAATTATATGCAGTGAGCCTAATACAACGTCGTTTTGGAGCGGAAATCATGATGTTTTTGTAATTTTAATTTATTTCAGAGTTATTGTAATCTTTATAATTATAATTGTTTAATTTTTCAATACTAAAACGACGCCGTTTTGAGAGTAAATGCAGATAACTTATCTGCAATAACTACAGAAATATTATTCTGTTAAATATATTATGATATGAACTAACTAAAATTACGAAAAATAAACAAACATATAATTTTTTAGCCCGGACTCAAATCGGAGCCCGGCTCCACCACTGTTCGTATACATTTCAAATAGTTTCAATAAATAGTTTTTACGATCAAAACGTAAAATAAACTAGCATATTAATATAGGGAATTATTTTTTTTATCTTACATAATAGAAATATTATCTCCTACACCCACATTTTTAAAATAGATCCCACAATTTTTTTTCTCATCTCCAATTTTTCTCTCTCTCCTATTTATTATTTAAGTAGGAGATAATACTTCTCTTATGTAACAGAAGAAAAGTATTACTTGATAATATAATGCAACAAATAGTTTCAAAAGGGAATTTTAATCTGAAATGCATTTAATTATTGAGAAATAAATTTTTTACGTTGTAGGAAAATAGTTATCTTATATTGTAGAAACAATATTGTAAATGAGATTCATAAACAAGAGGAAAGGGAAAAATAAAGATGTAGGATCCACCCATCTTTCATGTGCATAAAAAATTTAGTTATCTTATGTAAAATGTGATAAATATAATCCTTAGTTATTACGCATAAAATAAACTAGCATATTAATATACTGCAAATACAATTGTTTTGATTACTTAAAAGACTAACAAATTAATTAGGCTTTTACCCTAACGACACCCATGGGCAGGAAAATTAAGGAATAGCAAAAGGATTATAAATAGTAAAGTGGCCATCGATTAATTGTTAATACAATTCACCTACCAAAAATGTAAAACTCAACCATAGCAAAGCCTTTATATGAAATTCTCAAAAAACACAAGTTCCATTCACGAAAGAAATAATATGACCAAAATATTTAAAATAATATTCTCATTGCTCTCACTATTTATGAACAATTGTTATAGATTTAAAATAAAATAAAAAAACTATACTTGTGGATGTTGATTATATTAATTCAAGCCGAAGCAAGATCACAGTGATGGACGCAACATCTTCCTGCAAGATGAAATCTGTTGAATTAAATTAATAGGCATACTGGATTAATTATGCTCTTGTACTCACAGTGAATCAACCATTGCAGAAAACCACCCCAATTCGTATTTGGCATCATTTAACACCCAAATCACAAAATTTGAAAATAAACGGTATTGTTGAACTAATAATATTCTAACAATTATCAATGCTTGGATGCACATTCAATTGTTCAAAAAAGAAGAAGAAAAAAACTCATTGATTGCATATAGTCTGCCTACACTACACTGAATTCTTACATAAAAAACACAAGTTCAGAGTTCTCCATAGCCTAGTTCAGCATCCAAACTTTCTACCACTTCCACCAAGTCTTTTACAGCGATTTCAATATCTACCTCAATAGAAGCCATCTTTTCCTTCAGTCTCTTCTTTTCCATCTTTAGAGCTTCCACATTCAGCTTCCCCTTTTTCACCAGGGCAGCTCTCTCCATATAGCTTTTCGTACCTAAAGCAGATTGAACATGTGGTTCCAGCCAGGTCAAGTCAAACCTACATGTCTCAAGTTCCTCCCATAAAATTTGAAGATGCTTACAAGCATCATCATTCATATCTTTCACCTTTTTAGTCTTCAAAAAATGCAAAACTCGACCCAAAGCTGTGAATGCCCATTCAATAAACTTACGAGTCCTCTTCTGCAGACATTCAACAAGTGAGGGATGTCGTGAACATACTTCATCTAATAGTGGAACAAAACCTTTTTCTATTTTTGCTAAACCCCTGAAATCTATGAGCTCACAACATGAGGCCGAGTACATTTCCTTGTGTAAAGGATTATCGCCACTCTCAATACGCTCAGCACAAACTTGTGGAGAATCTGCTGAAACATCAATTTTGGTAACTGCTTTATCTACTTGTTTCTCATTTTCTGACTTATCGACAAAAATCTCAGCTTCGATTATACAAGTATCTTTCACAATAAACCCCTTGCTAGAATCATGTAGTTCAGCTAAAGGTATTAAGTATGGAAAACCCCAGTCAACCTCTCTTGCATTGAAGTGGTGTACATCATCTGGAAAGTAGACATATCAAGATTCAATTGTGTTGGATTAAAAATAAAATGATATGATTATCAAAGGATATATGATTACTAATAGACACTCAGTCACTACGTGGATGAGAGTTGATCCCAAAAGACTTAACTATAAACTTGAAAGATACCTTTAGTTATTGTCATTTTGCCATTGACCTGATTAATTAAAGCCAACTTGAACTCTGTAAATCTTCTCCAACCACAAGGCAACTTAGAAACATCCCCAGCATCCAAATAAATTGACAAGAAGTCCACATCGTTTCCCTTTGGAAAGATAATAATCCGCCTAAAACACACAAAGTCCAAATAAGCATGCAAAAATAATGTACAAATAAAAATCATGTCAAAGAGCACACTAGATTGCTGGTATAGTAAACAAGAACTGATGCAAGCACCATGAATGGCCGCAGATGAAGAAATTCTCAGAATACAGCTCCTCGCAGGATAATTTAGAGAAGTTCTGAATAGTCCATGTGAACTTCTCAAACGTTTTATCCCTTGTCTTTTGATTCTCCATTTCATCAACCTGTAAGCTACCAGCACAGTATCATTATAAGGGGCAAAAAAAAAACAGAAAGATTTATTTAGTAAATGAAGGATAAAAAATCAGGAGCAGAAGCAAAATACCTTACGATGAGTATGACTGAAATAGAGAGCGAGAGAGACAGAGACTTAATAACTTATAAATATTGAAAAAACAAAAACAACAAAAAAGAACCTCCAAGACCGCCATTTCGGAGTGCGAAACTTTCAAATTCAAAAGCCTCAAACTAAAATAAAAGCCAGAAAAATATAAGAACAAAAAAAAAATCATTAAACGAAATAAACAACTAATAAATCTTAAATGGAGAAAAATTTTTTTTTAGAAAACTCAAACAAATCCACGAACTAATTTTCTTGGTTTCAATCATTTGAGGTTATACCAGTTGATAAGAAAAAGTCGAGAATGGGCACCAGCGGGAAACAAAAGGACAAAAGACTCCACCTTTGCAATGCCCATCAGGCAAATGTGTGTGTTTATACGAACAAGAAAGGAAGAAGTACCCACCTGGTTCAATTCAACTCGTCAGACTGACTCGTTGTTTAACTCAGTTTTTCTCCACCGTGGTGAAGTAGAGTCCAGCGAGTTAAATGATAAGAGCAGAGCTCTTAAAATGAAACAAGGAACTATTTTATTCAATACCCAATTCTGTTATCAGCAAGGTATATATACCCCTGCACATTACAACTAATACGTTTGTGATTAATAACAAATCCCCTAATTACATGGAAAGCCCTAACTAACTTGAGTATCATATTATATCCCATATTAATTACCCCAATTAATATGTCTAGAAGTCCAGAGCCCAACTTGGAACACCTACCATTCTTTTGGGCCTAACCAACCCAACACCATCGGTATCATTAAACTTGAAAGAAGAAGCTTAGGGAGATATGACTACAAGATTGAAAGAGGAATAAGAGAGAAAAAGAGTTGGTTCAGGTGTGTTGTTTCATATTGCGATGACGAACAACAGAAATTTGAGGGGGAAAGTGAAAATGTAATAGATAAGAAGAAACTATTTCGGAAAGAGGAGGCCTTAACCACTTAAAAAAAGCGGGATCTTTCGATTGTGAAAATTTACAAGAGAGGGAAAGAATTTGGACAAAGTAAAAGAAACGAAAGAGTGCCAAATTTTAAAATGAAATAAATTTTCGGATCATTAAATTGTAACATTATAATGATAATGATAATTAATTTCTAATTTATAAAAGTATAATTGATTAAAATAATAATACTCTATAAGTATTTTGCTAAGAATGTTAACTAATTATAAGTAAAGTGATATATTTTATCATATATAAATCTATCAACAATAATACTGTGTTCTAATTATAAATTCATAATATTTTACATAATATTATGTAACTGATCCTTTATAAAATACTTTCTTTAATTCTGATTTAGAATTTATTTATATATTATATTAATAATTTGTATAAAGAAAATAAAATTATATCTTCAATGAAATATACAAACCTGTATGTGTATTCAAAACAAGCATGGGTCTATGCGTAACTAGTTACACAATTGTTGCATTAATACATAATCCATATGTAATTATGTGTGTGCTTAAAACAAACACGGGTCTATGTGCAACTAGTTACACAATTATTGCATTAATGCATAATCCATATATAATTACCCAACTAATGTAGTTGGTTGCATGGTGTATATTTGATGCGCAACTAGTTGTGTACATAATTCGTGCACAATATGCAAGCTCCAACGAGTTGCGCATGCACCATACGTGCAACTAATAACGCATCAAGTATATGCTTGCACAAAGGTGACAAGTAGTCACAAATGCTTGCACATCTATTTGCTCATATTGATCAATGCACAACTCACAAAAAATTATCACGTGGCAATTGCATATAAATCATGTGTGCAACTAGTTACATATACTTCGCACAAAGGCATTTGTGTCATATTATGTTGACCCAATTATCACCCTTAATTCCTATACATCTAAACCGAATGATTTTGAAATGTAGAATCTTTCTAAGCCTTTAAATATGCTTATTGCTCTTACAATATATCAACAAATGCTATACATTTAAAATAATAAAAATTCTATTCGTGGATGTTATTATATTAATTCAAGCATAAGCAAAAACACTGAATGAAAAATCTTCTAGCAATATGAAATTTCTTAAGTACTCAGACTGGGTCAACTATGCCCCTGATTCAACCAGTACAAAATGACACCTCAATTTGTGTTTTGTCATAATTTTAACACTCAAACGCCACAATATAAAAATGCCTTAGCTTCGAGCAACAATGAACCAAAAATAAACGGTATTGTTGAATTAATTAACAAACATTTTAAAATAAATCCTTTTCAATCAATAAGAATCATCAATGCCTGGATGCACATTCAACTAATCAAAAAAAAAAAACCATTCATTGATTGCTTAAAGTCTGCCAACAGTGAATCCTTAGATAAATGTTACAATTTTAGAGTTCTCAATATCCTAGTTCAGCATCCAAGCATTCTAAACCAATGTTGTGAAGGCGCCAATGACTTGATGAATATAGTGAAGCCTTGATGTAATTCCGCATGATGGGAAGAATATTGATAATCTAAGACTTGCTGGCTTTAGATTGATAAACCCATGAATACCCAGAAAAGATTTTGTTTGAATATGGATTATGGAAATGTATCTTCTCATATATTAATTAATATGATCTTATTATGTGCAATAATTCTAACTATACAATGGTGAATCAATTGTAATAAAGGAAGAGAAAAAATATATTTAGATAAGAAGTTCAAAATCATTACGGTTAAACTACTCTTTTATTGTTAGAATCAATTCAAGTTTGGGTAAAAAGTAAAAAGATCCACAAATGCTATAAGATTTTGGATTGAGATGACGTGCCAACTTCACTTGAGTTTTTCAATATAGCCCATTGAATAGTAGTCTCCCCCATTTTGTGATGTGCAACCATCCATTCAAAATCACACCAATTCGTAGCAACACAAGGAAATTTAGGGCCTGTTTGGAGCACCTGATAAAGAAGATAAGATATGATAACTTATTATATCCTACTTTTATCTCTTGTTTGTTGGGTCAATAGGATATGATTAGCTTATCCTATTGTCTCATTTTATCCTATCCAATACATGATTTCTTATCCTATGGGGGGAGCTGTGTTAGAATTCAATTGGATAAGACACCAATATTAGATACCCAATATATCCCCACGCTACCCAATATATTTGTATTTATTGCATTATATTTTGTTTTTTCTTTCTCCTTTCTCCTTCTAGATAATCTTATCAGATTGTTAATCAGGTGCCCATCAAACACAAGACATGATATAGGTTTATCAGCCCCATATCATATCCTACCCTTATCAGCCCCATATCATAAACTGCTTTGGATTTTAGTAGAAATGAATAAAAAAAATGGTATTCAAAAAATAAATACGACTTTAATTTAATAATTTTAATAAACAGAATCACAAATGTCGAGATGCATATTCAATTATTCAAAAATTCACAAGTCGATGGACCTCCATATCCAAGTTCGTCATCCAAATCTCTCTCTTCAAAGCCTTCTTCCGCTTGCACCAAGAATCTTCTTATTGTTTTAATCCTTCCCTCCAAAGAGGACATCCTTGCCTTCAGCTTCTTCCTTTCCCACTCTAGAAGAGCCACAGTCCGCTTCCATTTTTTCACCCACACAGCTCTCTCCATATAACTTTTCAAACCTAAAGCAGATTGAACATGGGGTTCCAGCCAGGTCAAAGCAAATCTAAATGTCTCAAGTTCCTCCCATAAAGTTTGAAGATTCTTACAAGCATCGTTATCCATATCTTTCACCTTTTTAGTCTTGAGAAAATGTAAAACTCGACCCAAAGCTGTGAATGCCATTTCAGTAAACCTACAACTTCTCTTTTGTTGGCATTCAATAAGTGATAGATGCCATGAACATATGTCATCTAACAATGGAACAAAAGCTTTTTCTATTTTCCCTAAACCCCTGAAATCCATGAACTCTCCAAATGAGGCTGAACACGTTTCCTTGCCTAAAGGATTATCAATATGCTCAATGGTCTCAACACAAACATCTGTAGGATTTGCTGAAGCATCGATGGTGCTTATTGTTTGATCTACTTGATTCTTAAGTTCTGACTTGCTGAGAGGAATCTCAGCTTCAATTATACAAGTATCATTCACAATAAACCCCCTCCTAGAATCACAAAGTTCACTTAAAGGTATGAACCATCTGAAACCCCAACAATGCTCTCTTGAATTGAACTGTTGTTCTGTTTCTGGCAAATTGATATATCAAGAGTCAATTGTGTTGTACTAAAAATCAAATGTTATCATTATGAAATTGATATATGATTTAAAGTAGACACCAAAAATGTAAAAGTGGCCATCGATTGTTGATAAGTCTCCGAAAGAGACTTAAAACTGTTAATTTTTTACCTTAAATTCAAGAAAAAGTTTAAGAGTAAGTCCCTGATGTGATATGTAAACCATGGTCATGTAACTTTAAAGTTTTATTCTGATACATGAATAATGGGCTGAATTATTTGAATTACTTGTGCAGGACCTCTAGCCCAAATTCAGAAACAAAACCAGCCCAAATGTTAACAAGTCTAGCTTTGCAAAGTTAAGAGGTGGCTTCTGTTACACAAAGGTAAATGAGGAATTGTATAGAAAGAGGAAGGGCTGAAGTGGAAACAAAATAAGAAAGTAAAAAATATCCCAATGACTCACAAGCACATCTTCAGGCCCATCGATCAAAAGAGAACCATAGCCACCATTCTTTTGCCTTTTTCCCATCTCACCGTACACTCATATCAAGCCATAACCGATTTTACACGAGCATGTGTGGAGCGGATTAAGGGTGTTGATCTCTTGGTGATGGACATGCAAAGGAAGATTAATCAAGTTATGAAAAGAGGGAGACACTTGGATTCTGATCTAAGGGCTCACGTTGCTGCTACTTGCAAGGAGTAGGAGATATAAAGAAGCTATGGGTAAAGGCTTTGGGGGCAAACTTCTTTCATGGTTCTTCTTCTCCATTTTTCTTTATTTTTATTTTTGTATTTTCTGGTACAGTAAATAGATGCTACTTTGTTTTGATTAGAACTTGTCAGCACAGTACTGAGGCTATTCTGGTGAATAGGACTCGGGCTGTGTTTTACGTTTTCTGCACTTTAGTTCGTCTATAATTTTTCTTTTTCATTTTGCTGTTTTTGTAGCTCAACCATTGTGGGTATGAGCTAAACCTTTTAAGGTTGGGTTTAGGTACCCGAACCTCAGTTATGGATAGTTGTTAATTGTTTTTGTTAAACTTTGATTCTCAGTTGTTTAATGCCATGCTTTGTATTTAAACATTCTGTCATTGAGGCCTGATGGTAGATGTTGTTTTAGGAAGAAGTCATCGGGAGATTGACTAATTCTGGAAAATGCATTAAGCACATGGACTTGATTGTGAGAGCATTCAAGGGTTGTCACTTAGGGATAAGGGCAGCCACCATGTAACTTTGGACTTGTGATTCAAGAGTCCTCACTTCATTTAGCACAGGGATGTGTGAATGAAAGTTGTGGATAAAATGATTTTAAGGGATTAAGATCAACAAGAAGTGATCCGTTAACTGGGAATTAATTTTTAGTAATCTATAATTAACATTCACTCTATTGCTGTGGGGAAAGGTAACTGAAGCTCAACCTATTTTTCCAACCTATTTTTCTAAACATTTTCACCAACTCAATTTTATTCTCCTCTGATTTTTATTTTTTCAATCATCATTCTATTTTACATTTTTATATATATATAAATCTCTTTACATCAGATACTCAAATTGTTGTCCTACTATTTTTCATCCTTTAGCTCAAGAAATTAATTCAGAAAATTATAAAAAAATTAGAGTAATGTGGTCAGTGCTATTTTAGATTAGTTTTGCTTTGCTTTTATTTTTATTTTTACTCTCTTTTTAGATTAGATTCAGTTTTAGCAATTGTAAATTTTAATCAAGTGGAAAATGCCAATTGATCCTTGTGGGAACGATATTAGGGTCTCAAATACGCCCTATACTACTTGTTGTCGCGTATACTTGCACGCATACTTGCATAACTATTAGCAAGACAACAAGTTTTTGGCGCCGTTGCCGGGGACCAAAGGCGTACATTGTCAGATTTTATTTTGTGATTGTTGTTCTGAATTAGTTTTTGTTATTTTCATTTTTTTTACTATTTTAATATTTTTGTTAGTCTAGCTTATTTTTCTTCTTCTTTTTCTTTCTATTAGCCTTTATCTTTAATTTTTGTATATTTCTCTTATTTGTAGATTTGTTTTTATTTTTGTTCTTTTTATTTGTCTTGTGATTTTAATTCGTAGTATACACTCTTGGTGTAGATGCTACTGTTATTTTAATTTCTAGTCTATGTTAGTAATTTGGTTGTTATTTTTTTTTAATTGTTGTTTTCTCTTATAAGTTGTTGATTTTAGTTGCTATTTTTGTTTCCTTGATTTTGTTTGTTATGCTTGTTGGTTTGGTGTTGATATTTGATTATAGATTTTTTTGATATATAATTTTTTTCCCCTCTTTGATAGTTGCTATTTTTTTATTTTTAGATTCCCTCTTGCTTGTTAGTTTTCTTTTCTATTAAGTATCTGTTGTTCGAGTTTCATAAAAGACCTGATCTTTTAGAGCAAATGGATCACAATTATTTTCAATGGTCTAATGAAAGGGATGCTCAAATGAGAGTGCTTGAAATGCATGATGTAGATTCCTTTACAACACTCTGCCAAATTTGATGCACTCTCAACTTGGATTAAGACCAGAAATCAAGTCATAGAGACCAAACTGATCTAACACCAAGCTGTCCAACCAATTCCACGTGTCTCTTGTGTTTATTGTAGTGGTCCACACCTCTTTCATAGTTGTCCATCCAACCCAGAGTCTATTTTCTATGTAGGAAACTACAATAGAAACGAAAATAATTTTTCCAGTAATTTTAACCAAGGTTGGATGCAGAATTCTGATTTCCAGTATGCACAAGGACAGGGGCAGCAAGATGGCCCCTCTTATGCACAACACATACCTCCTTTTCCTTCTCAAAACTACCCGCAACAGCCCCCTAGGCAGCAACCTGCACAACCCATATACTAACACAAAGTGTCTACTAAGATTAAAGATGAAAAATACAAGGAAAAGAGGTGGCTTGAGTGGTGGGTCATACAAGGAAGGCCATGAGATGGTAAGAATAGGTTCAGCTCATACGTAGAATCTGAGTATGGCCTAGGGTTTTGGGCCAAAATGTGTATTTATAGCTCGTTTAAGTTTAAAACACAATGTATTAGCACTAATAACTATGCTTATCATTTTAATCCCAAACTTTGAATTCAGAACCAAGCCATTTTTCTAAGATTTTTCATATTTTTATTTTATTTTTCGCAGCACTTTGCCAGTACGCACTTTTACGTAGTCGGTATCAGTTCTGACAACAAATCTCGTTATTTTGACTTTAAACTCGTTATAGTAGTCCTATATATTATTCTAGTAATATATACACACTTTTCATAGATTTCTGGGATACTTCATCGGTACGCATTTATACCGTGAGGCAAAACCGGTATCTGCACTTTTCGTTAGAAAAACGACTTTCAACATTAATACTTACTCACTATAATTATTTAAGCCTTCTCATAATTATTAGGATAAATTATGGAATTATCTCATTAATCTCATAATTAATTATTTAAATTCCTAAATTAACGATGCGGGTTCTTACTATCTGGTATGACCCAATGAATCGTGGGCTAAGCTTCCTCACTCCGAGTGCCCGACCAACACCGATGACAGGTGATAGTCTCACAAACACGTGCTCACCCTCACTGAACTCCAGTGGACGATGCTTAACATCATAATAGCTCTTCTGGCGATTCTGCGCTTGCTTCAGCTTCTCTGTGATCTTCTGGATCTGCTGGGTGGTTGATAACTCGTATTTTATTACACTTATTTGTTACTCTTGATTAGTATTTTTAGGATTTATTTGAATAAAATAATGATGTTTTGAGTTAAATTACATTTTTAGTGTTTGATTGGGTTTAATTTATTTTCGTCAGAATTTTTCAGCTTTACGTTACTTCTGTATTTTGGCCATATCTCGGCCCACAGTTGTCGGATTGGCTCCGTTCTTGTTGGGTTTTTCAGATAACACAGAGAGCTTCGAAGCCCAATTCGGACTGGAAGCTGGTCGATTTCTGACGCCAAGAAAAACGTGTTTTGCTGAAGTTTTAGACTTGTAATTTAAAACCCAATTACATAAGTGGCCCAAAGGCAAGTTTTATTTTATTTTATTTTATTTATTTTATTTCTCATTTTAGATAGATGGGCCGATCAGAACTGAACCCTAACCCGCTTTGGGTAGAGGTATATGACGGCAGAGTAGAAAACACTTTATTCATTCTGAATTTTCGTATTTTGGGATCAAAGCACTTTCTCTGGAGCGTTCTTCATCTTTTTCTTCTTCTTCTTTTTATTTTATTTTAATCATGTTTACCTTAGCCATGCGAGGCTAATAACCTTTTAATCAACCTAAGGGTAACGGATTCCATGGATTAGTCTTGAGGGTCTGCGCTTTATTTTAAATTAGTTTTGTTTCCCTTCCCAACTCAGATTGATATCGTGCGATCGTGGATATCCAATCTGAGGTTCGCGATTGCGATTATGAAAGGGATTAATTATCAGATTTGATGGTTAGATTGATTGACCCTATGACCTTAAATCAAACGGGCTGATACTCTGCGATTGTATGAGTAGAAGCACTGTATTTGATCAAATGCTAAGTGATCGCTTAGAGAGGGTTTGTCAATTGGAAATAAGGATTCTGATTCGATTGACGATCAATCACGATTCTGATATCTTTTTATCCGAGGAAAGACGTCCATGGAACCCTAACCTTAGGTTGGTTAATTTTTAATTACGAATTTTTATTTCAAATTTATATTCTGTCTTTTTAATTATTCAATCAAAATCCAAAACCCCCTTTTAATTTTCTGTCATCATAAACGATTTTTACCAAAACAATTTCCTTGAGTGACGACTTAGGGTTTCCACTTTACTACAAATTTTCTGAACCCTAATAAAAAAATAATTTTTAATTTGCGCGAGTTCGACAGCTCGTGTCAGTGGTATCTTGGATGAAATCCAAGCCAAATAACTCGCGATCTCCAACCTCAGACCAACAGGTAGGAGTCCGACATCTCCTACCATACAACACCTCGTAGGGTGCCATGCCCAGGCTAGCATGAAAGCTGTTGTTGTACGAAAACTCAACCAATGGCAGGTACCTATCCCATGTTGGACCCTGCTCTAAAGTGCAAGCCCTCAACATGTCCTCCAATGTCTGGATGGTCCACTCAGTCTGTCCATCAGTCTGAGGGTGATAGGTTGTACTCAATCTCAACTGAGTACCAAAAGCTCCCTGCAGCGCCTCCCAGAATCGAGATGTGAACTTCGGATCCCTATCACTGATGATTCTCTCGGGCACCCCGTGAAGCCTCACGATCTCGCGAACATACAGTCTGGCCAACTACTCAGTAGTGAAGCTCACCTTTACTGGAAGAAAATGGGCAGACTTCGTCAATCTGTCCACAATGACACATATAAAGTCGCAACCAGCCTGGGTCTTAGGCAAGCCTACCACGAAGTCCATGAAAATGCTCTACCATTTCCACTGCAGATCTCAAGAGGTTGAAGCTTACCAGCCGGTTTCTGGTGTTCTATCTTCACCTTCTGGTATATCAAACACTTGGACACAAAAACAGTTACGTCTTTCTTCATGCCCGGCCACCAAAAATTTCTCTTTAAGTCCTAGTAAATCTTTGTAGCACTAGGGTGGACAGTAAACTGGCCCTTATGAGCCTCTGTCATCACCTCCTCAGTCAATGGACCTCGAGGAATCACAATCCTCTTCTGAAACATCAGTAATCCATCTTCATTCCAAGACACTCCATCTTGGTTCTTCACATAGTCCAAGCACTCTCTTTGCACCTGCGCCTCTTTAATCTTTTCCATTAGCTCATTTTCGACTCTCACAGTCTCTGTCTCCAGAAGTGCACCCCCAAACTAAGAGGTCACTGTCAGATCTCAAAACTTCTCAATGACATCAAAGTCACCTATCATCAAACGGGATAAACTCACAGATTTCTGACTCAAAGCATCACCTACCACATTGGCCTTGCCAGGATGGTACTTCAACTCAAAGTCGTAGTCCTTCAGAAACTCCATCCATCTCCACTGTCTCATGTTCAGCTCCTTCTGGTCAAACAGATACTTCAGACTCTTGTGGTCACTGAACACGGCAAACTTCATGCCATAGAGGTAATGCCTCCAAATCTTGAAAGCAAAAACAATCGCCGCCAACTCCAAGTCATGAGTCGGGTAATTCTCCTCATGAGGCTTCAACTGCCTCGAAGCATAAGCAATCATTCTGCCCAGTTGCATCAGTACACAACCCAGCCTTTTTCCGGAGGCGTCACAATAAAGCTTAATCTGCTCCGCAGGATCAGGAAGGACCTACACAAGTGCGGTGGTCAGTCTCTCCTTCAACTCCTGAAAGCACTCCTCACACTCGTGAGTCCACACAAACGGGGTCTCCTTCCGCGTAAGGCGAGTCAAAGGAAAAACCATCTTGGAGAATCCCTCAATGAACCTCCTGTAATAACCAGCCAAACCCAAGAAGCTCCTCACTTCTATAACCGTCTTGGGCCTCTCCCAATCCAACACGGCCTCAATCGTGTTGGGGTCCACTGCAACTCCCTCAGCATAAATCACATGCCCAAGGAATTTCACTGACTTGAGCCAAAACTCACACTTCGAAGGCTTAGCATAAAGCTTTTTCTCCTTCAGCACTTGCAACACAATCCTCAAGTGCTCTGCATGCTCCTCCTCCGTCTTGGAGTAAATTAAAATATCGTCAATGAAAATGATCACAAACTGATCCAAATACAGCTAGAAAATACTGTTCATGTAGTCCATGAACACTGCGGCTGCATTGGTGAGTCCAAACGGGATCACCAAATACTTATAATGATCGTATCTCGAACGAAACGTGATCTTGGGGACATCCTCCGACTTCACCCGAATCTGATGATATCCAGACCGAAGATCAATCTCCGAGTACACGCAAGCACCCCTAAGTTGATCCAACAGATCATCAATACGAGAGAGGGCATACTTGTTCTTGATTGTCACCTTGTTCAGATGTTTGTAGTTGGTGCACAATCGCAAGTCCCATCTTTCTTTTTCACAAAAATGATCGATACTCCCCATAGAGACACGCTCGGTCGAATGAAGTCTTTCGCCGAAAGATCCTCAATATGGAGCTAATGAAATAGGCCCCACATCAGGCAACGAATTAAAAGAGAACTCTATCTCCCTCTGTGGCGAAAACTCAGGAATCTCCATAGGAAATACCTCGAGGAATTCCTTCACCACAGGAATGCCAGTGTTATCCTCCAGCGTCCCACCCACCAAACCTCCCAACATGACATATCCAAATGCCCCTGCTCTCAAGACTCTCCTAGAGTGCAGAACTAAAATATAAGGCGAGGAACTGGCTGTGGAATCACACGGAGACATCACCACGCGCTTTGCACAACAATCAATCATCACAGTATTTCTGGACAACCAATCCATGCCAAGGATGATTTCCAAATTAGCCATCGGTAATCCTATCAGATCCACCGAAAACTCACGGCCATCCCACTAAAACACGACATCTCGATGTACAGTGGAGGTATCACACTTTTCTCCGGTAGCGGTAGTCACCCGCAACGGTGGAGAAAGCACAGAACTAGGCAACTCAAGCCCCACATCAATCGGGGTTGCAATAAAGGAATGTGTAGCCCCAAAATCAAACAAAACATCAACAACAAAACAACCAATAGAAACAGTACCTCTCACAAGGTTTAGAGCTCTGTCCGACTGTTGCCTATTCAAAGTATAAACACGACCGGTGGTAGGTGGCACTGCGGGTGACTCAGTAGGTGGAGCAGGAATCATCTGAAGAGGGGCCGCCTGAACTGCTGCAGCCCTAGCAACTGAAGTATAACAGTCCTTGGCCATATGACAACTCTTTCCATACTTGAAGCATAGCAGCTCTCCATTAGCATAATGCCCTACGTGCTCCTTTCCGTATCCTGTACATCTAGGAGTGGAAGAAGGTCTAGCAAAACCTCACTGCTGTGAAGAGGTCCTCCTTAAACTGACTATGTGCCTGCCTCGCACACAACTGCTTCCCTTTTCCTTTACCTGCAAACTTCCTGTCTTTCCAGGAAGTGGAACTACCAGTTCCCTTAAAATCGCTACCTTGGCCCTCTTGGCCTTACTCACAATACAGATGTCCTCAATATCACGACACTGCTGAACCAATGTGTCGAAATCTCTAGATGCAGCACCAGCAATGCGATCAGTTATCTCCTCATTAAGTCCCCTTCAGAACTTAGAAGCCAAAAAGGTCGGAGTCGACATAGCAATACGAAAATATGCAAACTTGGCCAGCTCATTGAACTTAGCCAAGTACTCGTCCACAGTCAATGAGCCTTGCACTAATCGGTCAAATTCTCTCTGCTTCCTCTCCTGCGTATCATAGGGAAAATATCTACCCAGAAAGAAATTCTCAAAGAATGGCCATGTGATGACATGACCCTGCATCTCATAGACGTGAGAGGTGTTCGTCAACCACTCATGAGCGTCGCGCTCCAGCATGTAGGTGGCAAACATCAGCTTCTGCGGATCAATGCACTGCATAACTCTGAAGATCTTGTCCAAAGAATGGAGCCATCTAGTAGCAGCAATAGTGTAACACCCCGTGTATACCCGGTAATATTATCATACTATCGTATTAAGCTACGCTTAATTAAAAATGCGGAAAATCTTTTTCTTTTCAATTATGACGTCATTATACTTAGCCAAGTTGATTACTTAATCAGTTTCAAAAAATATCGCCTGTATGTAAATTGCAATAAACATCTAACTGAAATACCTCAAAATATAGATATAAAGTGAGTATCTAAGTCACGACATTACATCACGTAATCCGGACAATATCCTGATACTTTAATACAACTCTAAATAAAACAAGACATAACCCAGTCTAAGTGGCATCGACAATCCCCATGCTCACCAAATCAACAACATAACGATATAGTCTCAACAAGATAATCCAAAAACATAAAATGAAGCTAAAAGCATAAAAGCAGAAAGCATATCCAGCATCCAACATGTCAGCATATAATATCATCAATAACTAACTCAGCTCCGGCCTCCTGCCGCCTGGGGCCTCAACCCCAACATTACCTGAACCTGAAATAAGCATTTCCCAAATGTGGGGTGAGATCTTTAAACAAGAAATCTCAGTAAGACAAGGGGTCCTCAAGGATCTTCCACCCCAAGCTCACTTACATGTGCAATATAAGTTCCAAACGTATTTATATCAATATAAGTTCCAAAACTAAGCAGTGCAACAGATATTCATGCCTTGTGTGTTTAAACTATTCTACTGGCCAGACAAATGCAGGAATACGTCTATCACCCACATGTAGTACAAGGAACACCGCTTGCACCTCACCCACAGCCTCACCCTGTTGTATGTACTACATACTCAGGCTTACCGTATAGGTGGAACACCACATGCATATCATAAAGGCACCAGCATATAACAGCTCAATAGCATTTCCAAAACATCAAAAGCATGTAACACAACATGCATATAACCATACCCCCACGGGACATGGTGGAACCACAACATGGCTAAACTGAGGACACGAAAGCTTACCTTGCAAGCTAGTTATCCCAGCCAAGAGTCCACAATCTCAAAGCCCAAACACAGCAGTATCACAATCTGTTATGGACCAATAATACATCATTGATCAAACTCTACAAGCATACACTTAAAGACAACGTCTTTCCTTTACAATTTACGTCTTAAGGCTTCTAACAAAGCCACAAGCCCTTAATCACATGATTCTGACTTAGTTCATTAATTACAGAATTTCAACTTCATCAATCTAGGGTCCCCAAACCACCAATAGCCTACTGTACACACAGCACAACTACTGTTCTATGAAATTCCAGAATATCCGGATATTCCTCGGGGGCATATCCGGATATCCAATATCCGGATATCTCACTGTAGGTATCCGGATATCAATATCCGGATATCCAGATCCCCATATCCGGATATCCAGATCCTTATATCCAGATATCAATATCCGGATATTTCATGATCAGATATCCGGATATTTCACGACAGAATGTAGTTTCTGTATTTCGTGAAGATATCCTTCCAAGGTTGGGTTTTTTACCGATTAAAGACACTAAAACATGCATTTCTAGGTGTGTTAGACATTACCCAACATTAGGTTATCATCTTTTAACCATTACATGCATCAAGGTTCTATTTTTAAGTATAAAAACTCAAGTTCAAGGGTGATGATCATACCACAAGCTCAAAACAGAGGATGAAGGTGCTCTTGGAGCTCACAAGCAGATGCAAATGTGCTGCCTCTCAAGGTGCACGAAAACGATATGAAAGGTTGATCCTTTGAACAACAAAATGGTTCCTTAAAGCTCAAAGTGCCAACCCAAAAGCTCCCACAACCAAACCAACCAAGTCAGCCCCAAAAATCCCTCACTAACAGTGGCTGAACACTCCCCCAAGCCCACTCTCCACACTCACAAGACACCACTCAAGTGTATACAAGAAGAAAGTGTGAATAATCTATGAAAAGGTAGCAACTTGGTCTCAAAAAGAAGAAGAGAACTGAAGGAGAGAGCACCAGCTGACCAACCTCCAATGCACTCACGTATGAATCAGTTTTCTAGGGTTGTGTGCCCTTAATAGAAGTATATAAAGGCCACATAAGCATTAAACACATAGTATTAAATTTAATTGCTACACTTATCATTTTAATCCCAGACTTTGGATTCTTAACCTACTCAATTTTACAAGAATTATCATATTTTTATTATATTTTTCGGAACACCTTTCCGGTACGCGTTTTTCATAGCCAGTATCAGTTTCTAGCACCAGTTCTCATTATTTTAACTTGAAACTCGTTTTACAAGCCCTATATATTATTCTAGGAATTATCATGCACTTATTATAATTTTTCGGGATACTTTTTTGGTACGCATTTATACCGACTAGCAGAACCGGTATCTGCACTTTTCTTCCGAAAAGTGACTTTCAGCATTCTTAATCACTTATCATAATTATTAAAGCCTCTTAATAATTATTAGGGTCAATTATGAAATTATTTCCTAATTTAACATAATTAATTACTTAATTTCCTTAATTAACGGTGCGAGTTCTTACATTCACCCCACCTTTTTAGGATTTTGTCCTCAAAATCAGAAAACATACCTGTCTCGAAACTCGGGGTACTGCCGGAGAAGCTCTTCCTCACGCTCCCAAGTACACTCCTCAGGAGTTCTTTCGGTCCATAGCACTTTGACCATCAGAATGATCTTGCTACTCAGCTGCTTCTCGCCACGATCAAGAATCTTGAGTGGTCCGACGGGAGTCTTTAGGTTCTCCCGAACCTCCACATCATCAGGTTGCACCACGTGTGACGGATCTGCTATGTACTTCCGAAGCTGAGACACGTGAAACACGTCGTGGATGTTGGCCAAGTTCAGAGGCAAGGCAAGCCGGTAGGCAACTGGTCCTACTCTACCAATGATCTGGTATGGCCCAATATATCGCGGGCTCAGCTTCCTCACTCCGAGTGCCCGACCAACACCGGTGATAGGTGAAAGTCTCACAAACACGTGCTTACCCTCACTGAACTCCAGTGGACGATGCTTGACATCATAGTAGCTCTTCTGGCGATTCTGCGCCTGCTTCAACTTTTCACGGATCAACTGGTTCTGCTGGGTGGTATCTTGGACAAAGTCCAAGCCAAAAAGCTCCTTGTCCCCAACCTCAGACCAAACAGTAGGAGTCTGACACCTCCTACCATACAGTGCTTCGTAGGGCGCCATGCCCAGGCTAGCATGAAAGCTATTGTTGTAAGAAAACTCAACCAACGGAAGGTACCTATCCCATGTCGAGCCTTGCTCCAACGTGCAAGCTCGCAACATGTCCTCCAAGGTCTGGATGGTCCTCTCAGTCTGTCCATCAGTCTGAGGGTGATAGGCGGTACTCAATCTCAACTGCGTACCAAAAGCCTCCTGCAGCACCTCTCAGAACCGAGATGTGAACTTCGGGTCCCTATCACTGATGATACTCTCGGGAACCCCGTGAAGCCTCACAATCTCGCGAACATAAAGCTTGGCCAACTGCTCTGCAGTGAAGCTCACCTTCACTGGAAGAAAATGGGCAGACTTCGTCAGTCTGTCCACAATGACCCAGATAGAGTCACAACCCGCTTGAGTCTTCGGCAATCCCACCACGAAGTACATGGAAATACCTTCCCACTTCCACTGTGGTACTTCAAGAGGTTGAAGCTCACCAGACGGTCTCTGATGTTCAATCTTCACCTTCTGGCAAACCAAACACTTGGACACAAAGACATCAACATCTTTCTTCATGCCCGGCCACCAGAATTTCTTCTTCAGGTCTTGATACATCTTAGTAGCACCAGGGTGGATAGAAAACTGGCCCTTATGGGCTTCTGCCATAACCTCATCGGTCAACGGACCTCGAGGAACCACGATCCTCTGTTGAAACAAAAGAAGTCCATCATCATTCCAAGACACTTTTCTTACAGCTCATTCACAACATCTGCTGCTTCCAGCTCTAGAACTATACCCTCACGCGGAGCAGTCACTGCCAGGTTTCAGAACTTCTCAACCACACCAAAGTTACCAAGTAACAAACTGGATGAGCTCCCGGGTTTCCGGCTCAAAGCATCAGCTACCACATTGGCCTTGCCAGGATGGTACTTCAACTCAAAGTCGTAATCCTTTATGAACTCCATCCACCTTATCTGCCTCATGTGCAGCTCCTTCTGGTCGAAAATATACTTCAAACTCTTGTGGTCACTGAAAACCACAAACTTCAAACCAAAAAGATAATGCCTCCAAATCTTGAAAGCAAACACAATCGCAGCCAACTCCAAGTCATGAGTAGGGTAGTTCTCCTCATGAGGCTTCAGCTGCCTCGAAGCATAGGCAATCACTTTTCCCAATTGCATCAACACACAACCTAGCCCCTTCCCGGAGGCGTCGGTGTAAAGCTCAATCTCAAGCGCAGGACCAGGAAGGACCAACACATGAGCAGTAGTCAGTCTCTCCTTCAACTCCTGAAAGTATTCCTCGCACTCGTGAGTCCAAAAAATGGAGTCTCCTTCCGAGTAAGGCAAGTCAAAGGGAGAACCATCGTGGAGAAACCCTTGATGAACCTCCGATAGTAACCTGCCAAACCCAGAAAGTTCCTCACTTCCGTAACTATCTTGGGCCTTTCCCAATCCAGTACGACCTCGATCTTGTTCGGATCCACTGCAACTCCTTCAGCAGAAATAACATGCCCAAGAAACTTCACAGACTTGAGCCAAAACTCACACTTTGAAGGCTTCGCATACAGCTTCTTCTCCTAAACGGAATCACCAAATACTCAAAATGATTGTACCTCGAACGAAATGCGGTCTTAGGGACATCCTCCGGCTTCACCCGAATCTGATGGTATCCGGAGCGGAGATCAATCTTTGAATACACGCAAGCACCCCTAAGCTGATCCAACAGATCATCAATCCGAGGAAGGGGATACTTGTTCTTGATTGTCACCTTGTTCAGCTGCCTGTAGTCGGTGCACAATCGCATTGTCCCGTCTTTCTTCTCCACAAAGATGACCGGTGCTCCCTAAGGAGACACACTCGGTCGAATGAAGTCTTTTGCTGAAAGATCCTCAATATGCTTCTTCAGCTCTGCCAACTCCGGTGGTGACATCCGGTATGGAGCTAATGAAATAGGCCCCACACCAGGCAACAGATCAATGGAGAACTCTATCTCCCTTTGTGGCGGAAACTCAGGAATCTCCTCAGGAAACACCTCGAGGAATTCCCTCACCACAGGAATGCCAGTGATATCCTCCTGTGTCCCACTCACCAACCCTCCCAACATGACATATCCAAATTCCCCTGCTCTCAAGGCTCTCCTAGCCTGCAACAACGAAATGTATGGTGAGGAACTAGTTGTGGAATAACATGGAGACATCACCACACGCTTGGCACAACAATCAATCATCACACAATTCCTGGACAACCAATCCATGCCCAGAATAATTTCCATGTTGGCCATCGGCAATCCTATCAGATCTACCGAAAAGTCACGGCCATCCCACTGAAACGCTACATCGCGATGTACAGTGGTAGAATCACATATTTCTCCGATGGCGGTGGTCACCCACAACGGTGGAGAAAGTGCAGACATGGGCAACTCAAGCCCCACAGTAATCGGGGTAGCAACAAAGGAATGTGTAGCCCCAGATTCAAACAAAACATCAACACAAGTACCACCAATGGTAACAGTACCTCTAACAAGGTTCGGAACTCGATCCGACTGCTGGCGATCCAGGGTATAAACACGTCCTGTAGACGGTGGCACTGCCGGTGCCGAAGTAGGTGGAAGGGGAACCATCTGTAGTGGCACTGCCTGAACTGCAGCCGCTCTCGCCGTCGCTGACGGACAATCTCTGGAGAAGTGGCCCTCCTTGCCACACTGAAAAAAAATCAACTAACCAGTAGAACACGGTCCAAAATGAGTCTTCCCCCATCCCGAACACCTGGGAGCAGGAGGTCTCGCTGCACTCCCCTGAGCAGAAGTCCTCTTGAACTGATTCGGCGCTTGCCGAGTTGCCATCAGCTTTCCTTTGCCCTTGTTCCCAAACTTCCTGTCTCTCCAAGAAGTGGAACTACCAGCTACCTTCGTCGTCGTCTCAGCTACCTTGGCCCTCTTGGCCTTACTCGTGCTGCAGAAATCTTCAATATCACGACACTACTGAACCAGTGTCCCAAAGTCTCTCGAAGCATAACCAGCAAGGTAACCAACAATATCCTCACTAAATCCTCTGCGGAACTTAGCAGCCAAGAACGTAAGAGTAGGCCTCGCCATCCTGAAGTGTGAAAACTTCACCAGCTCATTGAACTTGGCCAGGTACTCGTCAACAGACAACGAGCCCTAAACCAACCTGTCAAACTACCCTTGCTTCTTCTCCTGTGCATCATATGGGAAGTACTGACCCAAAAAACATTCCTCAAAGAACGGCCACATCATCACACGGCCTTGCATCGTGTAGGCATTAGAAATGTTTGACCACCACTCATGGCATCTCCCTCCAGCATGTAAGTAGCGAACATCAGCTTCTGCGGATTTGAACACTGCATGACCCGAAAGATCTTGTCTAGCGCCTGAAGCCATCTTGCAGCAGCAATGGGATCATAAGACCCATCAAAAGTAGGTGGCTTATGCTTACGGAAAGCATTCAGCCGGCGATCAATTGCATCTCTGTCCTCAGCGGGCTCCACAAAGGGTTCCATCACCCCAGCATCATGCGTAGCACTACCAATGTGACTCAGGGTCTCATCCTGAACCAGTGTCCCAACAGTTGGACCAGCTCTCATCTCCTCCAACATGGCCCTCATCAAGGTTATGTTCGCCAACCGATTTGCCTCAAGAGCATCCTCCGTGGCCTTCTGGTTCGCTTCTCTAGCAGCGTCCACCATTGCCACATTGGCCAATCTAGTGGCCTCCTGCATCTCAGCCAATGCAGTCAGGATTGGATCGAGTTGACCCTCCGCAGTCTCACGTGTTCTCCTGGATCCTACCATGACTCTGCACAAGTTACGCAACTTATGAGTTGATTAGGCCCACGCAATGTGATCACATATGCATCATCATAATAACAACCAACGGAGCAAACACACAAGACAGACACAACCAAACATCTTAATCATTGCAATACATACAGGCTTTTCCCTTAACCGTTGCTCTGATACCATACAATGTAACACCTTGTGTATACCCAGAATATTATCATTATATCGTATTAAGCTGCGCATAATTAAAAATGTGGAATATCTTTTTCTTATCATTTATGACGTCATTATACTTAACCAAGTTGATTACTTAATCAATTTCATAAAATATTGCCTGTATGTAAATTGCAATAAGACATCTACTGAAATACCTCAATATATTAATATAAAGTGAGTATCTAAGTCACGGATCTACAACTCGTAGTTCGGACAGTATCCTGATACATTAATACAACTCTAAATAAAACAAGACATAACCCAGTCTAAGTGGCATGGACAATCCCCATGCTCACCAAATCAACAACATAACAACAAGTCTCAACAAGATAATCCAAAATCATAAAATGAAGCTAAAAGCATAAAAGCAGCAAGCATATCCAGCATCCAACATGTCAGCATATAATATCATCAATATCTAACTCAGCTCCGGCCTCCTGCCGCCTGAGGTCTCAACCCCAACATTACCTGAACCTGAAATAAGCATTTCCCAAACGTGGGGTGAGATCTCTAAACTAGAAATCTCAGTAAGACAAGGGGTCCTTAAGGATCTTCCACCCCAAGCTCACTTACATGTGCAATATAAGTTCTAAAAGCATTATATCAATATGAGTTCCAAAACAATGCAGTGCAACAGATATTCATGTCATGTGTGTTTAAACTATTCTACTGGCCAGAGAAATGCAGGAATACGTCTATCACCCACATATAGTACAAGGAACACCGCTTGCACCTCACCCACAGCCTCACCATGTTGTATGTACCACATACTCAGACTTACCGTATAGGTGGAACACCACATGCATATCATAAAGACACTAGCATATAACAGCTCAACAGCATTTCCAAATCATCAAAAGCATGGAACACAGCATGCATATAATCATACCCCCATGGGACATAGTGGAACCACAACATGACTAAATCGAGGACACGAAAGCTTACCTTGCAAGCTAGCTATCCCAGCCAAGAGTCCACAATCTCAAAGCCCAAACATAGCAGTATCACAATCTGTTATGAACCAATAATACATCATTAATCAAACTCTACAAGCATACACTTAAAGACAACGTCTTTCCTTTACGTTTTACGTCTTAAGGCTCCTAATAAAGCCACAAGCCCTTAATCACATGATTCTGACTTAGTTCATTAATTACAGAAGTTCAACTTCATCAATCCAGGGTCCACAAACCCCCAATAGCCTACTGTACACACAGCACAGCTACTGTTCTACGAAATCCCAGAATATCCGGATATTCCTTGGGGGCATATTCGGATATCCAATATCCGGATATCTCACTGTACATATCCGGATATCAATATCCGGATATCCAGATCCCCATATCTGGATATCAATATCCGGATATTTCACGCACAGATATCCGGATATTTCACGACAGAATATAGTTTCTGCATTTCGTGAAGATATCCTTCCAAGGTTGGGTTTTTACCGATTAAAGACACTAAAACATGCATTTCTAGGTGTGTTAGACATTACCCAACATTAGGTTATCATATTTTAACCATTACATGCATCAAGGTTCCATTTTTAAGTATAAAAACTCAAGTTCAAGGGTGATGATCATACCACAAGCTCAAAACAGAGGATGAAGGTGCTCTTGGAGCTCACAAGCAGATGCAAAGGTGCTGCCTCTCAAGGTGCACGAAAATGAGATGAAATGTTGATCCTTTGAACAACAAAATGGTTCCTTGAAGCTCAAAGTGCAACCCAAAAGCTCCCACAACCAAACCAACCAAGTCATCCCAAAAATCCCTCACCAACAGTGCTGAACACTCCCCCAAGCCCACTCTCCACACTCACAAGACACCACTCAAGTGTATACAAGAAGAAAGTGTGAAGAATCTATGAAAAGGTAGCAACTTGGTCTCAAAATGAAGAAGAGAACTCAAGGACAGAGCACCAGCTGACCAGCCTCCAATGCACTCACGTAGGAATCAGTTTTCTAGGGTTGTGTGCCCTTAATAGGAGTATATAAAGGCCACATAAGCATTAAACACACAGTATTAACTTTAATTGCTACGCTTAGCATTTTAATCCCAAAATTTGGATTCTTAACCTACTCAATTTCACAAGAATTATCATATTTTTATTATATTTTTCGGAGCACCTTTCCGGTACGCGCTCTTCATAGCCAGTATCAGTTTCTGGCACCAGTTCTCATTATCTTGACTTGAAACTCGTTTTACAAGTCCTATAAATTATTCTAGGAATTATCATGCACTCATTATAATTTTCTGGGATACTTTTTCAGTACGCATTTATACCGATTAGCATAACCGGTATCTGCATTTTTCTTCCGAAAAGCGACTTTCAGCATTCTTAATCACTTACTATAATTATTAAAGGCTCTTAATAATTATTAGGGACAATTATGGAATTATTTCCTAATTCTCACATAATTAATTACTTAATTAACGGTGCGGGTCCTTACATTAATCTTTTCTTAGTCCTCAAGTCATATTCCAAAATCAAACTTGAATCTTAAACAACCTTTCTTACCTTTTTTAAGTTTTTGTCATGCATAAACAACTCTTATCACATTTTTTAACCCTTCCTTGGTATAGGCTTTTATCAATTTCTCATCATATTATCATGGACTCTTTGTCCTTCAATCTCACAATAATTCTATCATGTTATAACTTAACATACATAATAAATATAAATATCATCCTTATAATTCCATTCTTGACATTTATGAGTCTTATTCTCAATCATCATTGGTGCATTCTTGTGCACTTGACCTTAAAGGCTCAAACATTAAATTCTCATCTACTTAGAACATAGCCAACATAATGAAATCATGAATACATCATACATGTTCTTTAAATTTCATCATAATGTCCCTTCCATAATCATATGGCAATGTCCAAAATACATCATTTATATGCATGAGTTCTCTACTCAAATTACAACATAAGAATCATGCCAATTACACATTGCCCATTTCTAAGTCTCAAAATACATAAGGCTCACATGAGTTCTCAAATATACAAAATACCATGCATATACATCAAAGGACTAAGTCTACATTCCATAATACATATACATTAAAATATGACGAATGTCCATATGTCAAGCACTCTGAGGCTTCTTGCCCAATGATGAGCCGCGGAGGTACCTGAAATGAAATCCCCAAACATGGAGTGAGATATATATATATATATATATATATATATATATATATATATATATATATATATATATCTCAATAAACTAAGGGCCCTTGGAGAGTCACTCCGCCCTATAGTGCTCTTACTGAACAGGAATAACATAAACATAGAATTCTCATAAATCTCATCACATGCATATATATATCATATCCAAAGAACTCATGGAAGTCATACTACCATACCCATGATACATTCCCCTCTGGTGTGATCCTTTCATCAGCTCTTTTATCTCATAGGTGGCTACCCTCATGGAGGTTATAATATCATACCCATTGAAAGGTCACAATACTAACTCATGGAGGTCATACTACCATATCCATGGAAGGTAACAGTCAAACATATATCATATCATAATCATTCATAATATCATTTCTATCATTCTTTCACATAATTCATCATTCATAACATGTTCTCAATCGTTGCATCATGTAAAGCTACATGCTCTCTACCATGTCATGCTACTACCATGCACAGACATCAACCAACCATTACTCCAATGGAGTATGGTAGAACACAGGGGAATTAACCCTCAGGATCCGAAGTTTACCTATATAGCACTTCCAATCCTAGTTCTTTCTTGCACAAGAATCACAATCACAATTCACTTCACAAGAGAAACCTATAGCACAAAATGAAAGTGTGATCAAAATACATAACATTTATCATACCACACACAACACGCTATGAAATTGCCTAAAATTCACAATGAACACCAAGTTCATCACTTACCCTTCTAGGGAAATTATTAAGAATCTTGATCTTCTTCCAAGGGAGGTTCCAACAAGCTTTCCTCAACCAATATATATCCTTGTTCACCACTACACAACCCAATATAACAAATCTCCATCAATATACCAATCTCATGACATAAACCTCAAGGGTTTCAACACCATTTCTTTGTCAATTTATCAAAGTGTGCTATAATATACTCTCTTTGGTTTTTCTTCAACAAGACACCATTTTATACATATTTAACAAGAGAATCCATGTCTAAGTCATATTCTATATACTCATCTCATGCAATTTTTGTGGGTACTATTCATAAAACCTTAACAATAGTGAAATCTCATGAAAACTTGGTTTAAGTTAAGAAATCTTACCATAAACAACCTTAGAGTAGTGTAAGGAAGATTTTCCATGCAACCATAAGCTCAAACACCCCCAAATTGCAGAAACCCTAAGCTTTCTACAAATCCCACCAAGGTGAAATGTCCCTCCTTGAGATACAAATTCGAAAATGGATGTGGGATTGATAAGAGTGAGAGTCTGAGTGGTTTTTGTGTTTACACCATATGGTTTAATGGCTTCAAGAGAAATTGACCTCACAAGCTCAACATGGTTTTGTAATTAAGGCCTTGATGGCCGAACTTATGTGTGGGTGTGTGGTGGTGTTTGCTTTGTAATTCAACTCGAGTTACAATTGAATTGATGATCCTTGTGTGATCATTGTAGGTTGCCTCCCACGGATGTGATCTTTGAGCTGAGCTTGATGGATTGCCTTTGGTCCTTGACCAAAAGGATTGTGGTAAGTATTTATGGCAAATTGCACGAATGCTTGAACAACCAAGTGTATGGTTTTATGTGGTTCTTATGGAAATGTGAATGACCTGTTGTGTAGGCATTTATGGTTGGACTAAGTTCAGGTGTAACTTGTATTTGAGCTACCTAGCTTGGGAGCTTCAATAAGGTAATCCCTTGATACTGGGGTTAATCCCTGTGTGTGCTCCACCATGCCCAATGGGGTAGTGGTTGGAGGAGTATGTCAATGATGTAGTTATAATATGCTCATGCATAAGTATATATATTGGGTACATAGGATGTACCGTATCTCTGGCCAGTAGATAGTTTTCCTTATGGCATTACAGACTTCCACTGGATAGGTCTCCGTGAGAGAATTCCAGTTGATCTGGGATCATAGAGCTGTTATCCGTTGAGGAGCACTATAGGAATGTCTCGGGTGTATTGGTGGTGGGTGTCTTGGTTGATGTTCTAGGAACACATCCTTGGATGAGAGCTCGTAGGTTATATGCTGAGGCCAATAGGCCGGAAGTTGCGTGGTTTTGGCTTTGACCAGTCTAGCTTCATCGTATGTTTTCTCTCTATGCATCCCTACTTTACTAAATCCCTTGTTTTATCTCGTTTTGGTTGTTTTGATTCATTGTTGATTTTACATCTGAGTGAGCCATTGGGCGGAGTGATCTCTAGAACCTCTGCGTTACTGAGATATATTCGTATATCTCACCCCGTGTTTGGGGCATTATTTCAGGTAGTTGTAGCGGGCAGGAGCCATGAGCAAGAGGCCCACATGATGAATGCATGGAGTTAGAGAGCATTTTGCATTTTGATGCCACTTTTGGCATAGGCTAGACTTAGGGCATGAACATTGTATATTGCTTTAGGATTATGCATCTTGTCATATTTGTTCATGTCATATTTTGCCTAAGTCTAGTTGATGATTTATTTTGCTGTATTTGGAGGTACCTTTATGTATTTATGCTTATCATTTGGGAAAATTATAAATTATGAACCTTGTGTAATATTTAAAGCATGTATGTGATGAAAGGGAAATAGGCCTATTTTAGGTTATGATTATGTGTTTATTGTAAGAATGCATGCAAATAGGACAATGTGATTGAAATAAATCTAAGTTTTGATAAAGTAAGTAATGAATCGTAAATGGATGAGAATATGGTAAATTGTTGTGGGTTGTAAGAGCACCAAGGCATTATTGGTCCTTGAGTGCCACCCTTCTCTATTAGGTACCCTTGAGGCACAATAACACACTTTTGATAAAGTGGGATAGGTTGAATAAACAAAGAAGATGCCATCAAAATTTCTATTAAAATGGCAGATGTGAGGTTAACTTTGGGAGAGCATATCTCCCTCCATAGGTGTCCAATAGGGACGTTCCATACATCATTTTGAATCTTGAGATATCAACTATATTGTTTCAAAATTTGGTAGTGATTGAAGCTGTGTACAGATCTATAGACGCAATTGAGTGGGGACTATTCAGAATTCCTTGCACGTGGGGGCTGTCGGGTTACAGTTTTAGGAAAATTATTTCTCCCTCGGCTTTTACTCAAATTAGGCCCATGATATGTCAAATTGAAGCTTAAGGTGTCTAGTTTACTATATAAAATTTAAGAGCAATTGGTGGAGTGGTTTGTTCAGAATCGCAGTAATAGTAAGGTATGTTTGATGTCTTGTTTGGAATTGGCTGGCAGCTTTGCTTGTCCAACTTCAAACGGTGATAACCGGAGCAAATGAGAACTTTATGGGGCGTGTAATACCTTGTTGGAAAGATACTTGAATCTAAAATAACATACTATAATATGAGAGGCTTGTAACCACTAAATCACGCTCAGTGTCCAAAAGACTGAACCATGTTCAGTTATGTAAAAATCGTAAATGTGAGAATTATGCTAAGTGAATTTATGGGAACCCCTTAGTGATTTAAGATAAGCATTGTATGATAGTTAGGTAATTATTTTAATTATTCCGTGTTTATATTTCATTTATGGTCACAGCTTTTACCATTACGTGTTATTATTGTTTTAAAACGCTTACGTAATGAAAAGGAAAAAGTCTATTCGCATTTTTAAATGAACTGCTATGATTGTAACTGTGCTTAATATCATAATCAATGTTAATAACACCGGTACGTAACGAGCTGTTATATATTGGATCTTTGCTATAGCTATTATATTAGTGTGTGTTCATTGAAGTAATTTTTCAAGCTACTTGATTAATAAATTTCTGATCACTGGAAGTGAATTACTTCACAATTTAAGTAAGAAAGTAAAGTTGTGCTTGTACTGTATATAAAAGGCCAGGTACACAAATTTCATTATTGCATCATTATAACATTTTGGTAATAGGGACCTGAAGTAAAATAATAGCATTCTTATATTTGTGTGATTGTCAACTAAATTGGATATAACAAAATAAATTTGAGGATTGTCATTCTATTTACTTTGGTATGTGTATTGAACTTATTAGTTCAACTTTCTTTAGGCTTATCAAATTTAAAGATCTACTCATAAAAAGTTTTTGAAAATGTCCTAGTCACCCCCTTCTAGGTGTTCTGTTAGCATCCTCTATAAAAAGTTGTTTGCCCAGCATTTATTGTTCATGTTATGAGAGGTGGAGGCCATGGCGGACCCAGGATTTTTTATGAAAGGGTGAAAAAATAAAATATCAAATTGAAAGTGTCATTAAGTTTAATAGAAGGGGCTAATTATTAACAATAATATATTATTATTATTACAAAATATCATTATATATAATATATATATATATATATATATGGGCTTATCGTTTCTCAAGCTGTTTGAGATAATTTTATCTCCGGCTACTAAATCATAACCATACAAAGATGGATCAATGGTAATAAAGAAAGAAAGAGAAAAAGGGAATCATAACCATTCAAAGGTGAATCAATTAATATAAAGAAATAAATAAACAAAACGACGTAGTTTTGGGTGGCCGGAGATAAACTTATCTCAAGTTGCCGGAGAAATATTTTTCCCTATATATATATATATATATATATATATATATTGGGAGAGATCTTTTGACTCTAGAGTAAGACTTACAACTCTTACTCCTCATCTCAACCGTTGATTTCCGTCCATCTAACGGTTACTATTTATTTGAAATAAATAAATAATTAATTGTTATAGATAACCGTTAGATGGACGGAAATCAACGGTTGAGATGGAGAGTATGAGTTGTAAGTCTTACTCTAGAGTCAAAAGATCCCTTCCCTATATATATATATATATATATATATATATATATATATATATATATAACAAAGGGAATATGTTTCTCATGTTGTATGAGATAAATTATCTTATGAAAACACACAAAAGTTAGTGTGACTAGGGGTGTAAATAGGCCGGGCTTTAACCTTCCTAGTCCAAGCCTACGTAAAAAATATTCAGCCTATCTGACCTACTGGCCTATTAAAGGCTTTATTTGTAAGCCAAGCCCGACCCATTTTTAAAAATAAGAAAGCCTGACATGGCCTGCAGGCCTTGTAGGCCTCCCACTGTAGATACTAAGCAAAAAAATTAATTGTATAGAGCAAAGAAAGTTTCATTCATGAATGCACTAGTACTTCTCATAAGAAAAAATGACAAACAATAAAGAGTCAACATAATAACCCAGCTCTAGAATGTATATCATAGAGGAATAGAGTCAAAGAAATGGGGAAAATAAAAAAAATACAATTACTGGATGCTGAAATAAAGTCTACGAGAGAATGTCATTCATCTAAAAATCATTAAACCACCATCAAGACAAGAGAAAGAAGAGTATTATTGCAAGATTTTCATCAGTATCATCATAATCCAACAAGATACCCATTGCCACCTAAAATAAATATTATTTTATTATTTTATATTAATAAATTAAATAGGCTAGCCTACAAGGCTGTAGGCCGGGCTTGACAAAATTGGTCTATGGCCTATTTGTTAAAAAAAAAATTTTACAAACCTAAGTCTACTCTACTTTTTTTGAAAGGCCGGGCTGAGCTGGGCTCAATGTAGGCTGGGCTGGGCTAGCCTGACCTATTTACACCCCTAAGTGTGACCCACTTTTTCCCTTTCTCTCTCTTCTCTTTAGCATGTTCCATTCAATTTTTTGTGTATAACATGAGACAAATTATCTCATACAACATTATAAACATATTTTTCATATAATAATAATAAATCAAAGTTTAAGGAGGGAAGACCGTAAATGTTTTCCCCTCCCTTGGGTCCGCCACTGGGTGGAGGGAGACCTTTAAAAGCTGAAGTTATAGAAACTCCAACAGAAGGTGACTGTCCAGAAAGTTGACTTGATCTTGAGTGAAGAACGGAATGAATACAGAAAATAGAAAAGTTTCTAATTTAATGTATAAATTTCGTATGTCATGTCTTTCTTTAGACACAACCATTATATAAACATTATTTGTGTTCTACGTGTTACTTTACTTCCTCATAGACAAAAAAAACCTTGGGCAGCTCTACCGTTCTCAACAACCTGCAGGCTTTCCAACTCACCTTTTCATCTCAATTCCCAATCAAGCTTCCCAGATTTCCACAAAGAAACAATATTTGGCAGTTGTTTGTCATGACAAAGTCAAGTTTATTATTGTGATAGTTATATATTTTCTGTTATTCTTGTAAGAATTTCAATTTTGGGGGAAAATTGCTGGGTATCTTCTGTTATCTTTCACATCAATGATTTCAAGTCTTGCCTTAAGTGCAATATTTAATAGTGTAATTGTCCCTTACATTAAAAACCAAACAAACGGTGATAGCTCAGTTAGTGCATGGGAGCTAAGTAAGTAGGATTGAGAGCATGTGTTTGAATCTTTCCAGTATCACCTTCCTTTGGGAGGGGTTTAAAACTTTAATCTTGGACCCGTCCCGAATCGGATTAGTTGCAAAACAATAAATCGATTGGAATATTTTCAAAAAAAAAGAAAACCAAATTATCAGCTATCAAAAAAATGAAAACCAAATTATAAATGTAAGAAACCTACCTCCTTAAATATTAACCTAAATCCTTGGTTTACTATTACTTTTTTTAATTATATAGTTTATTTAAAAAACTTCTGCATTTTTGTTTAAAACGTAATATGTGCTCATAAATGAGTTATTTGAATAAATAATCTATCTCAGGCTATTGGGCTAAAGGTTCTCTAGGCATCCTTTTTATTGACTAAGTGCTACTTTTTGTGGGCTTACCAAATAAAGAAATGTATGGTTTAAAAGAAATAGAAATTAATGTGTCCCCCTGAATCCAAAAGTGGAACAAATCAACTACCCAATAAAATATTGAAGCGGTTCAATTGCCACAGTAGGCCTTAATGATGATTTTCTTGGAAAAGAAAAATAAAATGAAGAAGGGGGTACAACATATAATTATCTTATGAAGAGTAACACAAGTTTTAGATGATGTTGCATAAATTGTTAATACGACTACTTAATTCAATCAAAATTAAAATAAATCAGGATACAGGCCTATTTACATAACAAGCAATGAAAACAGGGATGCCTTGTTAAGAGGGAAGGTGCTTGAACACTTGGAATCTCTGTTGGTGAATAATAATGTGACACTTGCACTTTAGGGTCGTGTTCATATATACGAGAGGTTTTGTCTGTTGAATAACTTCACTTGTGGTAGTGGTGTAACTGGGGACAAAGAAGCATTTATTGTTCATGTTATGAGAGGTGGAGGGAGACCTTTAAAAGCTGAAGTTATGGAAACTCCAACAGAAGGTGACTGTCCAGAAAGTTGACTTGTTCTTGAGTGAAGAATGGAATGAATACAGAGAATAGGAAAGTTCCTAATTTAATGTATAAATTTCGTATATCGTTTCTTTTCTTCTTCTTTTTTGGATAACTGTCGTTTCTTTCTTTAGATACAACCATTACATAAACATTATTTCTGTTCTGCGTGTTACTTTACTTCCTCAGAGACACATACATACATAATGAAAAAAAGCCTTGCAGTAATGGCAGCTTTACCCTTCTCAACTCACCTTTACATCTCAATTCCAAATCATACTTCACATGTCTCAGTCAAAGAAATAATATTTGGCAGTTGTTTGTCATCACAAAGGCAATTTTATAACTGTTATAGTTATATATTTTCTGTGAGTCTTGTAAGAATTTCAAGTTTGAGGAAAATTTGCTGGGTTTAATTGGCTACTAGTGCATTATTAGTTATTACTTTCATTTTTCGAAATAATCTTATAAACACAAATTTTATTTCCCATCTTATTTTCATATTATTTTCTAACTATCTTAAGACAATTATGAATATTAATGTGTTTATTGATTTGGTTTCGAAATTAGTTACACTTAATTGTTTCGCACGAGATTTAATATTACAAAAAATTTAAAGTGCAAATTTCATCATGAGGCATTAAGGATTCATGTACTGTGAGTACCGTTTGTATTCACAGACTAGGAAAAAAATTTAATGATCCCGGTGTTTGTTTGGTGATCCTCTTATTAAAGGAGTGATACCTGGACTAAAAAAAAAAAAAATTTCTCTCTCCTCTTTCTTTAATCTCTTCTCTCTCCTCTGTCCCACCAAGTGCTATGTGCTCCGGGAGAAAAAAATAATCTCTCCACAAACTATTTGTTTTCGCTGAGTCTAAATATTGATGACAATGGCTTAATCAAAACCCCTTAGATTACGGGCACAAATCTCTGGCAGATATGACGATGAAGATGTTAATAGTGGCAAGATTTGAATTCCAATGGGTGTATATTTTACTAATCAATAAAATAATTAAAAGGATAGAGAAGTGGGTTTTAACTTTAGCTAAAATTCATCCAAACCTGAAACATTCATATAAAAGCAGGATGACTTCGAAGAAATAGGAGAAGAGGCACTACCAATAATAATAATAATAATAATAATTTGGAAGGCAAAAAGCCCTTGAACCTTTCTCCCCTTTGATTCAGGTGAATTGAATATTGAAAATGTGTATTACCATAATTATAGCATTAAAAATGGAGTTAAAATGTAATACTGTAACTGTAATGATGCGATACATATTTTATGGTGCAAAATAAGAGAATGGGCATCATGAAAACCTGCTATAGGCAAGAAAGTTGAATCAACAGCCCTCTCCTTTCTTCTTCTGTAGCAATAATGAAATGTGTGGGAGTAATCTTATTTAACTGCTAAGGATCACCGAGAAATAAATATAAATACATAACTTTTTTCAATGACATATGTACACAATTAACGCTAGCAACGCATAAAATGAAAAGACAAAAACTAGAGAGAATAAGGGAGAAAATGAAATGCTACCACCATCTCCCATATATAGTATAATAATTAAGGAGTGCAGCTGAAAATCCTTGCATTGGGGTAGGTTCATACGATTAGCTGCCACTGCACTCGCAGCTCAGTTGATGCCATGAGTGGGTGGGAAAGGATTTCAATTTAATTTCTATCAATATCATTTTGCGAGGAGTATAAAATCTTAATTCTTTACTTACCCCGTACTTGTAATTAGTCTTATAATCGGCTCAAAGAGTCAAAATATTTGAAAATATCTAGATAAGTATATTCGTCTCAAAAAGATAATTAAGGTTTATATTAAAAAAAAAATTAGCTGCCACTGCCATGCAACAATTAATGAGGAAACCTTTCTTAGAAAATTTTTCCACATTATCCAAAAAAAAAAATTTCCACAAAATCTCTCAAAAAAATTTAATCCTAGTGTTTTACAAGGAAGTAGGCCCATTCTTAAGTTTGCTTACCGTTAGTGGTCAGTTCAAGCCACTGTCACCCAACAAAAACTAGGAAAGAATTATGCATTGGGAGTGGGACCATTCTAAAATTTAGTTATTTCCAGAACTATGCATTTTTTTAACGTTGAAGGTCATATTAATGCAGAACTAGCAGGCCCACCGAACCATAGACCCATACGCTCTATGATTCGGCCCAAATAAATGAGTGACTTCCAAGTCCACTATATCAAAGCCCGCAACAAATGAATGGACATCCTCAATAAGCTATCATTATATGCAGTCTTCTAATTTAGTTTATCATTTTGTTATTTCAACTTGCTATTTCATTATTGCAATTTTTATTTCAAATTTGTAATTCAGATATTTAGCTTATCACGTTATCCTCTTATTGTTATATTAGGCTAAAACAATTTCAATACACATTCAAATATTCGAGAGCTCCAACATTAGGGACAATGATCATATTGCCATCTTTTAAACAAAAATTTATCGGATTGTCACGCCACGAAATTTTTTTACCTAAATGCCACATCACAATCCAGTTGATTTGACAAGCGAGAATAGACTGAACACGTGACAGCGTCTGAATGGTCCATCATTCTAGCTAAGCAACCTAGCAAGAATGACAAAATGTTGACACATGGCAAAAGTACAGACATTCTCAAATGTTGTATGGCAGAATCATCTTGTTACTTTTGTCATGTGTCAGCATTCTGTCATTCTCGCTGGATTGCTCAGCTAGAATGATGGACCATTCAGACACTGCCACGTGTCCAGTCCATTCTCGCTTGTCAGATCAGCGAGATTGTGACGTGACATTTTGGCAAAAATTTTCGTGGCGTAGCAATTCGGTAAATTTTTGCTTAAAAGATCGCAATATGGTCATTGTCCCCCAACATCATCCTATGATTTTTTTTATTTTATTTTTTTTTGGGATATGATCTAAATAGTAATAGACACTAATTTGAAGGGGATAGCATTTACCTACTGCCTACGTTGTGGTTTTATGATCCCATTCATCTTCGTCACAATCAGCTTGTTAGGTGGTGAATTGGTGATATTTTTTTTTTTTTGAAAAATAATTGGTGATCATTTGAAATTTTGAATTCAGAACAAATAACTGAGATTTTATACACTCATCAAATAATGTGGAATCCCTTCCGTGTTTCTTGAGTACTTATAGCGTTCTTCGGTTCTTCCTCAACCTATGTATAGTCATAAAAAGCAATGTCAGCAGTATCACGTGATCTATTTTAATTACTAAGCTGCACATTATAATTTCTACGAAATGTTCAATTACTAATCTTTGAACGGGTGGGAAATAGGGATGTTAATGGGCCGAGCCGAGCTTTGGTCTTAAAAGGCTAAGTCTGTGATTAAATGTGTCGGCCTTACCAAGCCTGTTACCTGTTATGAATATAATTATCGGCCTGTGACCTGCCTTATTTACAAAAAATAAAAGTCTGATTTGGCCTGTTAGCCTGTAAGAAAAAAATAAGATAATAAAAATTTATCCAAACAGAATATACAATCAACAACACTAGTAATTCCATAAATATTCATAAATTCAATGTATATCGAAACAACATAATATAGAACAAAATCATTCAAAAAGTCTGTTTAACTAATAAAATAGGGATGAAATGGATTGAGAGGAGAGAGAGAGGGCTATTACAAATAGTATAAAAAATATAAATAAAAATAAAAATTAATATACTAGGCCAGCCTGAGAGACTCCAAGGCCGAGCTTTTGAATTGGAACCTGAGACCTTTTTACTAAATGAGCTTTTATACAAGTCCAAGTCTAGTTCAAACAACCAATATTAGGCATGTAAGTCTGAGCCTTCACGAGCCGAGCCAAAGGCCCCTGAAAAGTCCCTGACTCATTTATCACCCCTAGTGAGAAGGCTTCAATGCGCATGGGAAACATATGAAAATGTACAATTACTAATATTGAATGAATCCTTGTGTCGATTATCGTTTTTATATAAATTAAATGCATTTAATATACTGCATTTTGGTGAATGTTTCCCATGACGCAAATATTTATATATGGGATTTGAAGTTAACCATCAGCAACTTCTACATATGTTATAAACACACGGTTATGTTGAGGCATTAATTGCATTTTCATGAAATATAATTACGTGCCTCCAACATTGACATTGCAATTAATTATCTATATGTGTGTAGAGAATATGCTTCTCATGTTCATGAGATAAATTATTTCATGCAATATACAAAAAAAAATGAGTAAGAACTATATTAAGGAGAAGAAGGAGAGAAAATATGAATCTCACTTACTTTGTACATGTTACATGAGATAATTTTATCTCATGCCACATGAGGACACATATTTATATATATACATATAGAGGTTTACATTTTTGCAGCTGATGTACGTGCAGTAATCAAATACTTGCTATATATATTTGAAAGCATTGAATGCGGGGAATCATAACCATACAAATGATGAAAGCATTAAATGTGGAAAATCATAATCATACACATGTCGTTGTTGTATGTCAAGCGGCTGCAGAAATGATTTTACCTATATATATATATATATATATATATATATATATATATATATATATATATTCGATTTTTCTGCAGCTGTTTTACGTGTAGTAGTGACAAATTTTTCATATATATATATATATATATATATAAGTTAAAGCATTTAATGTGGAGAATCATAATCATATACATGTTATTGCTGCATGTACAGCAACTTTAGATATGATTTTACCTATATATATATAGGGGAAGGATATACTTACCAACAAAAAAATTTACCACCTTTACAACCAACCTAATCACCGTTGATTTCCGTCAATCTAACGGTTATAATTATTAAAAATTAATAATTAATTAATAAATGTAACGCAATAATTCCAAATAAATTATAACCGTTAGATTAACAGAAATCAAACGATGATTAGGTTAGTTTTAAAGGTTGTAAACTTTTTTGTGGTAAGTATATCCTGCCCCATATATATATATATATATATATATATATATATATATATATATATATATATATATATATATATATCATTTTTCTATACTGAATGCAGATAAGTTATCTCTATTGAGCCCACAATAACATCGTTTTGGAGCGAAAATCAAGGTGTTTTTGTAATTATAATTTATCCTAGGTTATAATAGTTTTAATCATTATAATTTTTTAATCTTTCAATACAAAATGACGTCCTTTTGGGAGTAGATAATTTATCTGCATTCACTATAAAAACATTAAAGTCATATATATAGGGTTTTATGAGAGTCATGTTACATGGCATAAGATGTTTTTCCTACTAACTCAAAAAGGTGTGGGTTCACTTTATTTTGGTATTTTGTTTTTTTTTCAGTGGGACCCACTAAATATTTGTGTTTGTGGCATGACACATCTTGTGTCATGTAACATGATACTCATAAAACACACACACATATATATATATATATGTTTATGAGGAGAGATATTCTTACTACCAAAAACACTCATTACTTATCTAATCATCATTGGATCAAAAAGAGAATGCTGAAAAGTTTTTGAAAATACCAGCGGACCTAAAAAATTTTATTTATATACATACACTTACACTTAGTGGTGAGGTTCGGAGGCAGCGCTCCCAAAATTTTTTTTTTAAAAAAATAGTTTTAAATGCATTAAAAAATAAAATAATATGAATAGAAAAATAAAAGAAAGCTTCAACTTAACAAAAGAATATATAAATTGGTAAGTTTTGTTTTATTTATATTGAAATACTAATCACTCACTCAGTGTCATGTGGCTGCTTCTAACATTTGTGTGTCATGGATTTCAATTCACACATTATTGCTTGGTCTTTTACTATTTTTCTTCTTTCTCTTACTCTCACTACAATCACCATCACACTTTGTGTGTGTGTGTGTGTGTGTTTTGTTTGCAATAACAACAAAGATTGATTAGGTGTAATTTTTTTTTTCAAAAGTTTGTGACCGCACTTGCAGTCACTGGCATATAGGTAGGTCTGCCACTGTCTGAAAAGAGAGAAAATGTTGATCCAATAGTGATAAGATAGGTAGTAGGTTTTTTTAGTAGTAAAATACTCCTCTCTCTATCTCTCTCTATATATGTGTGTGTGTGTGTGTGTGGCATGATTTTTTGATACCGGTGTCAAACTTAGAAGTTTGATACCAAATCATAACCGTTGATTTTCTCCAATCTGACGGTTATAATTTATTGGTTCAAACTTATAAATTAATTATTAACTTTCAATAAATTATAATCCTCGATTGGTGGAAATAAATAGTTAGGATTTGAAGTTTAACACTAGTGTCAAAAGATCATATATATATATATATATATATATATATATATATATATATAAAATGTTACAGGACATATGATACATCATGTTGCAGAGAGTCAGAGACAAAGTTATGTGGAGTTATGGACTCTACTGTTTAATTTTTTTTTTTAAATATAATAATGATGGCTCAACTTTTAATGTGTCAATAGAATGGTGATTTTTTTTTTATTCCTGCAACATTATATTCACTTAATTGATATATATGAGAAAGAATTTTTTCATGTTGTAGGAAAATTATTTTTTCCTTACTAGTGACCATTCTATTTTCATACAGTATTTTCTTTTATTTTTTTATTTTTTAATAGATGTGGGCCCCATACAAGATATGTTTATAACATGAGAAAAAAAATTTCTACTGCATAAGAAAATTGAAACTCTATATATATAGAGAGAGAGATAAAGATTTCTTATCTTAATATATAAAATCTTCATCCATTCTTTCAAAACTTTGCTGACGTGTCAATCTCTCCTTTATTTTCCACTTTCTGTTCACACTTAAAACCAGTTTAAAATGTTTCTTCTTTTGGCAACTCTCAAAATTCGAATTTTTAAATTCATGGGTGGGAAAATAGTTCAATTTTATGTGGTGGAAGACAATTGTATTAATGATCCACTATTTTTTGCATGGATAATTTTTGGGCCTATTAATTGTTACAAGCTTTGGAAATTCATTTTTTATAGGTGCGAAAAAAGTTCAACATTCTTTTGTACAAACATCTGTATTAATATCTCATTACTTTTGCATTGGTAGGTGGAAAAGTATTCAAATTCAAAATTTAAATTATAGGTGGGAAAAGAGTTCATCATTAGTATCCCACTATTTTCTGCATAGGTTATTGTTAACCCTATTAATATCCCACTATTGGGCTTAATTATTAAAAAACAAATATTTTGTATATAAATAAGATATGTGTTACTGGGTCTTTTTATTTGGTAATTAGCTTTTGTGCATATGTTTCTTCTTTTCTCTCTCTATTTATCTTCTTCATCTTCTCAAGCTGTTCTTCTATTATATGAACGTGTAATATTTTTTGTTTTTTTTGTAGCTATATTGTAGAGTAAAGTTGATGGGATGATTTGGAATAACTCGAATATGGTACTTCTTTACTTCCTCAGAGGAAAGTATGACATTATTCTCTATCTTTTATTCTTTTACAAGTATTTTTTCCATAACCCAATATCATGAACGAGATGATATAATAAAATGTCTTTACTTTTAAATGACTAAATATTTATGTTTAGCCTTCCTTGTCTGTGTTTGTAACACCCCGTGTATACCCGGTTTGTTATCATGTCATCGTATTAAGCCACGCTTAATTAAAAATGCGGAATAACTTTTTACTTTCAATTATGACGTCATTATCCTTAGCCAAATTGATTACTTAGAGCCCGTTTGGATGAGCTTTTTTTCAGTCAAAAGTTACTCTCTTTTTTGAAAAAAAAGCACTTCTATTATAAAGTGCATTTGGATGCCTGTTTTTAAAAAAAGCAGAAGTCATAAAAAAAGTCAAAAATTTGTTTTTTTTCAGAAGCTAAAAATTTTAGCTTTTCAAAAAAGTAAAAGTCAAAAGTCAATTTTTTTTCAAAAAATATATATTTTTTAAAAATCTAAATAGTTATAACTTTCATAAAAAGCACTTTAAAATAAGTAGGACATAAAAGTAGCTTTTTTATAAGGCCATCCGAACACACTCTTAATCATTTTCATAAAAACATCGCCTGCATGTAAATTGCAAAAGACAACTATCTACACTGAATAACCTCATATATAATAAGTGAGTATCTAAGTCACGGAACTACAACACGTAGACCGGACATAATCCTGATACAATTGTACAACTCGAATCTAAAAGCATAAAGTCAAGTCAATGTGGCATAGACAATCCCCATGCTCACCAAATAAGGCACAAGCCCAACAAGTCTCAACAATAACATCATAATAATAAAGGCAGTAAATCAGAATAACAACATATTAGCATCCAACACATCATCATAACAGCAGATATCTAACTCAGCTCCGGCCTCCTGTCGCCCGAGGTCTCAACCCCAGGGTTACCTGAACCTGAAATATGTGCCCCAAACATGGGGTGAGATCTCTAAACAGAAATCTCAGTAAGACAAGGGGTCCTCAAGGATTTTGTAAGAACCTGCACCGTTAATTAAGGAATTTAATTAATAAATTATGAGAAATAGAAAATGATTCCATAATTGACCTTAATAATTATTATGAGGCTTTAATAATTATAGTAAGTGATTAAGAATGCTGAAAGTCGCTTTTCGGAAGAAAAGTGCAGATACCGGTTTTGCTAGTCGGTATAAATGCGTACCGAAAAAGTATCCCAGAAAATTATAATAAGTGCATGATAATTACTAGAATAATATGTAGGACTTGTAAAACGAGTTTCAAGTCGAAATAATGAGAACTGGTGCTAGAAACCGGTACTGGTTTTGAAAAGCGCGTACTGGAAAGGTGCTCTGAAAATTATAAGAAAAATATGATAATTCTTGTAAAAATGTGTAGTTTCAGATTCCAAAGTTTGGGATTAAAATGCTAAGCGTAGCAATTAAAGATAACACTGCGTGTTAATCTTTGAGTGGGCTATATATACCCTCTTTAAGGGCACAATACCCTAGAAAACAGAATTGGCTGCGTGAGTTTGTGTTGGTGGCTGACCAAAACTGTTCTCCTTGGTCTGCTTCACCTTCTCTTGAGCCAAGTTGGGACCTTTGGCTTTGATCCTCCTCTTTTCTCCTTGTAAACACTTGGGAATCATCTTTGTGAGGGTGTGATGGTGCTTTGCTTGGGGTTTTAGTCATTGTTTCTGGTCAGGGGGTGTGCTGAGTTGGGGTGTGGGTTGAGAGCCACCTTTTTCTTGGTTTGTGAAGCTTCAAGAAGCTACCTTTGTGAAGAAAGGAACCATCTTGTGCTAGCATTTTCGTGCTCTGTCCTAGTCAGAGGTTGAAGGACTGTTGGTGAGCTCCAAGGGCCTCTTGGTTCTGAGTTTTGAGCCTTGGTATGTTGTACCACCCTTTGATCATGAGTTTTATGCTTAAAAATGGAACCTTGATGCATGTAAAGGTTAAAAGATGATAACTTAACGTTGGGTAATGTCAAACACACCTAGAAAGGCATGTTTAGGTGTTTAAAATCGGTAAAAACCCAACCTTGGAAGGATATCTTCACGAAATGCAGTTTCTGCATTCTATCGTGAAATATCCGGATATCTGCCCGAGAAATATCCGGATATGTGATATCCGGATATGGGATTTGGATATCCGAATATGGGAATCTGGATATCCGGATATTGTATATCCGGATATGTACAGTGAAATATCCGGATATTGCATATCCGGATATGGTCCCGAGAAATATCCGGATATTCTGGGATTTCGTAGAACAGTAGTTGTGATGTGTGTACAGTAGGCTATTGGGGGTTTGTGAACCCTAGTTTGATGAAGTTGAACTTCTGTAAATAATGAACTAAGTCAGAATCAAGTGGTTAAGGGCTTATGGCTTGGTATGGAGCCTTAAGACGTAAAACGTAAAGGAAAGGCGTTGTCTTTAAGTTATATGCTTGTGGTGCATTATTATTGATATAGTATTGGTCCATAACAGATTGTGAATCTGCTGTGTTTGGACTTTGAGCTGTGGACTCTTGGCTTTGGGTGTTATCTTGCAAGGTAAGCTTTCGTGTCTTCGGTTTAGCCATGTTGTGGTTCCACCATGTCCCATGGGGATATGGTTATATGCATGCTGTGTTACATGCTTTGGATATTTGAAATGTTGTTGAGATTTAAGTGTGATGGCTTTTAATATGCATGTGTTGTTTCATCTTGACGGTAAGCCTGAGTATGTTGCGTCATACGATATGGTGATCCGGGGAGAATGCAAGTGGCGTCTTGCACTAGTGTGGGTATTTGGCGTATATAAATCCTGCATTTCTCTGGCCAGTAGAATAGAATTGACACACATGACATGATTATCTGCTGCATTGCACTATTTTAGAACTGATGATGATAAACTGCTTTTGAACTTATATTGCACATGTAAGTGAGCTTGGGGTGGAAGATCCTTAAGGACCCCTTGTCTTACTGAGATTTCTTGTTTAGAGATCTCACCCCACGTTTGGGGAATGCTTATTTCAGGTTCAGGTAGTATGGTGACTGATGCCTCTGGCGGCAGGAGGCCAGAGCTTAGCTGATTATCATACTATGTTGTATTGCTGCCATGACTGGATTTGGATGTTGTTTATGTTTTCCGCTATTTATGATTATGTTGTTGTTGAGACTGATGTTGGGCGTGTTGCCTTATTTGAGTGAGCATGGAGATTGTCCATGACACTTTATGTTAGTACTTTTAGATTGGAGTTGTATAAACTGTTAGATGGTCCGGTCTACGTTGTTGTAGTTCCGTGACTAGAGCCACACTTTTATTATCTATTTTATGAGGTATTTCAGTTAGCTGTTTTATTGCAATTACATACATGCGATGTTTTATTAATTGATTAATAAACAAGTTGGTAATGATAATGACATCATAATTGAAAAGAAAAAGATATTCCGCAATTTTAATTAAGCGCTGCTTAAGATGATAGTATGATAACATTACCGGATATATACGGGGTGTTACAGATTTCTCCACCCCAAGCTCACTTACATGTGCGATATAAGTTCTAAAGGCAGTCATATAATATCAGTTCCAAAATCAGTGTAATGCAACAGATAATCATGTCATATGTGTCAACTATTCTACTGGCCAGAGAAATGCAGGACTTAAATACGTCTATTGCCTACATCAGTGCAAGACACAACTTGCACCCACCAGCAGAATCACCGTATTGTACGACGCCACATACTCAGCTTTACCGTCTAGATGAAACAACACATGCATATTATAAGGCCCTTACACTTAATAGCTCAAAAGCATTTCAATCATCAAAACATGAAAACACATCATGCATAAAACCATCCTCCCATGGGGTATGGTGGAACCAACAATGGCTAAACCGAGAACACGAAAGCTTACCTTGCAAGCTAACTACCCAAGTCAAGCTCACACTAGCTCAATGCCCACAAACAACACAACCACAATCTGTTTATACAATAATTAACCAAAAATAATCATTGCTCAATATTTCATTATTAAGGGTTTCTAATTCATTTTAAGTCATTTCATGTTGTTTCTGCAGGAGGTATTTGAATACTCCTCGATGAGTATTCGAATACTCCCTGTCTCCAGAAAGTATTCGATTACTTTCATTCAATTATTCGCATACCACAAGGTATCCGAATACTTTTCCCCCAGTATCCGAATACCACCAGGTATCCGAATACATTTCTTCCCAGAAAAGTATTCCAATACTCCTGCAAGGAGTATTCGACTACCAGAGGACAAGTATTCGAATACTACACGAAAAGTATTCGAATACTTCTCCAACAGAATGCAGAAATTCGAACTGTCATCTGCATAATTCCATTTTTAAGGGTTCAAATGTGATTGGGAGTCCAATGACTCCCTAAACATATGTTCATTAACATATTATGAACTCAGAATCTCAGTCCTTAACCCAAATGGTCCAATTTTACTTTTTAACGGATTAAACAAGCTTAAATCATCAAAATGACAAAGGGGTGATCATGGTATACCTCAAGTGCCTCAAACTCAGAGAAAGACTCCTCCATGGAGCTTCCAACAAGGATCAAAGGTTCTGAATTTGCAAGAGCACGAAAATGTACTACAAGGTTGGACCTTTCTCCATCACCATGGCACCATGAAGCTCAAAATGCCAAGAAGATGACCCCTCACAACCAAACTCAGAAAAACAACCCTCAAACCTCTCAAGTCAGAAACTAAACTCAGAAATGGGGCACCTTTCACTCACTCAAGGCTCAAGCACACACAAGTATGAAGCTTTTGTGAAGGATTCAAGAGGAAAGGTGACCTCTTGAAGGTTCAATGTAGAGGGAGAAGGGAGACAAGGTGGCTGACTCCAAGCACCAGAAATTCTCACGTAGGAGGCTCAACCAAATGACCTAGGATCATGTGCCACCCCTATTTATAGGTGTGCTTATTTTAATCACATAGTATTAACATTAATAGCTACGCTTAGCTTTTTAATCCCAAACTTAGGATTCTGAACCTAGATATTTTTTTAAGATTTTTCATATTTTTATTTTATTTTTCGCAGTACCTTTCCGGTACGCGCTTTTACATAGCCAGTATCAGTTCTGGCACCAGTTCTCATTATTTTGACCTAAAACTTTTATGCTAGTCCTATATATCATTCTAGGAATATTCCCACACTTATTATAATTTTCCGGGATACTTCATCGGTATGCACTTATACCGTGGAGCAGAACCGGTATCTGCACTTTTTGTTAGAAAAGCGACTTTCAACATTATTAATTACTTCCTATAATTATTCAAGTCTTCTTATAATTATTAAGGTCAATTATGGAATTATTTCATTAATCTCATAATTATTTAATTAAATTCCTTAATTAACGGTGCGGGTTCTTACATTCACCCCACCCTTTTAGGATTTTGTCTTCAAAATCAGAAACATACATGTCTCGAAAGTTGGGGTACTACCGGAGAAGCCCGTCCTCTCGCTCCCATGTACACTCCTCAAGAGTTCTTCCGGTCCTCTGCACTTTGACCATCGGAATGACCTTGCTCCTTAGCTGCTTCTCGCCACGATCGAGAATCTTGTGTGGTCCGACGGGAGTCTTTAAGTTCTCCCGCACCTCCACATCATCCGGTTGCACCACGTGCGAGGGATCTGCTATGTACTTCCGAAGCTGAGACACGTGAAACACGTCGTGGATGTTGGCCAAGTTCAGAGGCAAGGCAAGCCGGTAGGCAACAGGTCCTACTCTACCAAGGATCTGGTATGCCCCTATGAATCTCGGGCTCAGCTTCTTCACTCTGAGGGCCCGACCGACACCGGTGACAGGTGAAAGTCTCACAAACGCGTGCTCACCCTCACTGAACTCCAGTGGAGGATGCTTGACATCGTAGTAACTCTTCTGGCGATTCTGCACCTGCTTTAGCTTTTCCCTGATCATCTGGATCTGCTGGGTGGTATCTTGGACAAAGTCCAATCCAAACAACTCCTTATCTCCAACCTCAGACCAGCGGGTAGGAGTCTGACACCTCCTACCATACAGCGCCTCGTAGGGTGCCATGCCCAGGCTAGCATGGAAACTGTTGTTGTACGAAAACTCTACCAATGGCAGGTACCTATCCAATGCTGAACCCTACTCCAAAGTGCAAGCCCTCAACATGTCCTCCAATGTGTGGATGGTCCGCTCAGTCTGTCTGTCAGTCTGAGGGTGATAGGCTGTACTCAACCTCAACTGAGTACCAAAAGCTCCCTACAGCGCTTCCCAGAACCGAGATGTGAACTTCGGGTCCCTACCACTGATGATACTCTCGGGCACCCCGTGAAGTCTCACAATCTCGCGAACATATAGTCTGGCCAACTGCTCAGTAGTGAAACTCACCTTCACCGGAAGGAAGTGGGCAGACTTTGTCAATCTTTCCACAATGACCCTGTAACATCCCGGGCGCTGACGAGGACGGGGAGTGATCGCCGGTGCGCAAGGGCACGAACAAGGAGCGGCTCCTGGCAGGCTTCTAGGGATGGGGGTACATGAATGAATCGAATCAACACCCGAAAGAGAGGGATTCCACAGACTGTGCTGGTATGGGAAGGTACAGTTGGGAATGACTTATAAGAATTAATTGGTACTACCTATACTAACAAGATGCATCTACTTTTCGGTAGCCCAGATCGGAAGAACTCCACAGTTAAGCGTGCTTGACTTGGAGCAATTCAGGGATGGGTGACCTCCTGGGAAGTTTTCCCAGGAAGTGTGCGAGTGAGGATAAAGCACGCTGAAAAGTCTCGTGTTAGTGTGTGGGGACAGTCGTTGATCCTTGCAAGTTGCCAGGCGTTATAAGTGGTATCAGAGCAGGGCCTCTCATCCAGTACGGTGTGGTTCGAGGACGAACCAGGCGGAAGCTGGTGGGCATGTAACATCCCGAGTGCTGACGAGGGCGGGGAGTGATCGCTGGTGCGCAAGGGCACAGACAAGGAGCGGCTCCTGGCAGGCTTCTAGTGACGGGGGTACATGAATGAATCGAATCAACACCCGAAAGAGAGGGATTCCAGAGACTGTGCTGGTATGGGACGGTACAGTTGGAAATGACTTATAAGAATTAATTGGTACTACCTATACTAACAAGATGCATCTACTTTTCGGTAGCTCGGATCGGAAGAATTCCACAGTTAAGCGTGCTTGACTTGGAGCAATTCAGGGATGGGTGACCTCCTGGGAAGTTTTCCCAGGAAGTGTGCGAGTGAGGACAAAGCACGCTGAAAAGTCTCGTGTTAGTGTGTGGGGACAGTCGATGATCCTTGCAAGTTGCCAGGCGTTACAGACCCATATAGAGTCACATCCAGCCTGAGTCTTCGGCAAACCCACTACGAAGTCCATGGAAATGCTCTCACATTTCCATTCCGGAATCTCAAGAGGTTGAAGTTTACCAGACGGCTTCTGGTGTTCAATCTTCACCTTCTGGCAAACCAAGTACTTGGACACATAAAAAACTATGTCTTTCTTCATGCCCGGCCACTAGTAATTCTTCTTCAAGTCCTGGTACATCTTTGTACCACCAGGGTGGATAGTAAACTGGCCCTTATGAGCCTCTGTCATCACCTCCTCAGTCAAAAGACCTTGAGGAACTACAATCCTCTTCTGGAAGGTCAACAAACTATCCTCATTCCAAGACACTCCGTCTTGGTTCTTCACATAGTCTAGGCACTCTCCATGCACTTGCGCCTCTTTGATCTGTTCCATGAGCTCATTCTCAACTTGCACAGTTTCCATTTCGAGAAGTGCACCCCCAAACAAAAAGGTCACTGTCAGATCTCGAAACTTCTCAATAATATCATAGTCGCCTATCGTCAAACTGGATAGACTCACGAATTTCCGACTCAAAGCATCAGCTACCACATTGGCCTTGCCAGGATGGTACTTCAACTCAAAGTCGTAGTCCTTCAGATACTCCATCCATCTCCTCTGTCTCATGTTCAGCTCCTTCTGATCAAACAGATACTTCAAACTCTTATGATCACTGAACACGGAAAACTTCATGCCATAGAGATGATGCCTCCAAATCTTGAAAGCAAATACAATAGCAGCCAACTCCAAATCATGAGTTGGGTAGTTCTCCTCATGAGTTTTCAACTGCCTCGAAACATAGGCGATCACTTTGCCCAACTGCATCAACACGCAGCCCAACCCATTTCCGGAGGCGTCAGTGTATAGCTCAACTTCCTCAGCAGGATCAGGAAGGACCAACACAAGTGCAGTCGTCAGTCTCTCCTTCAACTCCTAGAAATATTCCTCACACTCGTGAGTCCACACAAAAGGAGTCTCCTTCCGGGTAAGGCGAGTCAATGGCAAAACCAACATGGAGAATCCCTTGATGAACCTCCGGTAGTAACCTGCCAAACCCATAAAACTCCTCACTTCGGTAACCGTCTTGGGCCTCTCCCAATCAAGCACGGCCTCAATCTTGTTCGGATCCACTGCAACTCCCTCTGCAGAAATCACATGCCCAAGGAACTTCACAGACTTGAGCCAGGACTCACACTTCGAAGGCTTAGCATAAAGCTTTTTCTCCTTCAGCACTTGCATCACCATCCTCAAGTGTTCAGCATGCTCCTCCTCCGTCTTGGATTAAATCAAAATGTCGTCAATGAAGACGATCACAAACTGATCCAGGTACGGCTGGAAAATCCTGTTCATGTAATCCATGAACACCGCGGGTGCATTGGTGAGTCCAAACGCAATCACCAAATACTCATAGTGACCGTATCTCGAGCGAAACACGGTCTTGGGGACATCCTCCTGCTTAACCCGAATCTGATGATATTCAGACCGGAGATCAATCTTCGAATACACACAAGCTCCCTTAAGTTGATCCAACAGATCATTAATACGAGGAAGGGGATACTTGTTCTTGAACGTCACCTTGTTCAACTGCCTGTAATCGGTGCACAATCGCATAGTCTCGGCTTTCTTTTTCACAAAGATGACTGGTGCTCCCCATGGAGACACGCTTAATCGGATAAAATCTTTCGCCGAAAAATCCTCGATGTGCTTCTTCAGCTCAGCCAACTCTGGTGGCGACATTCGATATGGAGCTAATAAAATAGGCCCCACACCAGGCAACAAATCTATGGAGAACTTTATCTCCCTCTGTGGCGGAAACTCAGGAATCTCCTCAGGAAACACTTCGAGGAATTCCCTCACCACAGGAATGCCAGCGATATCCTCTTGTGTCCCACTCACCAAATCTCCCAACATGACATATCCAAATGCCCCTACTCTCAAGGCTCTCCTAGCCTGCAGCAATGAAATGTAAGGCGAGGAACTGGCTGTGGAGTCACACAGAGACATCACTATTCTCTTGGCACAACAGTCAATCATCACACAATTTCTGGACAACCAATCCATGCCCATAATGATTTCCAAATTAGCCATCGACAATCCAATCAGATCTACTTTGTAGTCACAACCATCCCACTGAAACACGACATCTCGATGAACAGTGGAGGTAATACACTTTTCTTCGGTGGCGGTAGCACCCGCAACGGGGGAGAAATCACATCAATGGGAAACTCAAGCCCCACAGCAATCGGGGTTGCAATAAAGGAATGCGTAGCCCCAGAGTCAAACAAGACATCAACTGCTGAATCACCACTCGTGTGCATCGCCCTCCAGCATATACGTCGCAAACATCAGCTTTTGCGGATCAGTACACTGCATGACTCGGAAGATCTTATCCAGCGCCTGTAGCCATCTTGTAGCAGCAATAGGATCATAAGATCCATCAAAGGAAGGTGGCTTATGCTTGCGAAAAGCATTAAGCCGGCGGTCTATCGCGTCATGATCCTCAACAGGCTCCAAGTAGGGTTCCATCACCCTAGTAAGAGGAGTGACACCCTCAACGTGACTCAAGCTCTCGTCTTGAAGACTAGGTGGAGGCGGTGGTGGTGGCGGCGGTGGAGGTGGTGGTGGTGGGAACTGACCCTCATTGCGGCCAGCCCGCATTTCCTCCAACATGACCCTCATCATGGTCATGTTCGCCAGCCTGTTCGCCTCGAGAAAATCTTCTGTGGCCTTCCGGTTCACCTCTCGAACGACATCCATCATTGCCAAGTTGGCCAATCTAACGGCCTCCTAATCGGCTAGTCTAGCCGCTGCATCTCAGCTAATGCAGTCAGGACACGATCAGGCTGATCCTCAGTCGTCTCACGGTTTCTCCGTAGTAATACCATGACTCTGCACAAGTTACACAAAGGATGAGTTGATCAGGCCCACACAATGTGGTCACATATGCATCATCATAGCAAAACCCAATAGAGAAAACACACAAGACAGCCAAACATCCTAAGTTATTGCAATACATACAGGCTTTTCTCTAGAAAGTGCTCTGATACCATAAAATGTAACACCCCGTGTATACCCAGTTTGTTATCATGTCATCGTATTAAGCCACGCTTAATTAAAAATATGGGATAACTTTTTACTTTCAATTACGAAGTCATTATCCTTAGCCAAGTTGATTACTTAATCATTTTCATAAAAATATCGCCTGTATGTAAATTGCAAAAGACAGCTATCTACACTGAATAACCTCATATATAATAAGTGAGTATCTAAGTCACGGAACTACAACACGTAGACCAGACATAATCATGATACAATTATACAACTCGAATCTAAAAGCATAAAGTTAAGTCAATGTGGCATGGACAATCCCCATGCTCACCAAATAAGGCACAAGCCCAACAAGTCTCAACAACATCATAATAATAAAGGCAGTAAATCAGAATAACGACATATCAGCATCAGACACATCATCATAATAGCAGATATCTAACTCAGCTCCGGCCTCCTGCCGCCCGAGATCTCAACCCCAGGGTTACCTGAACCTGAAATATGTGCCCCAAACGTGGGGTGAGATCTCTAAACATAAATCTCAGTAAGACAAGGGGTCCTCAAGGATTTCTCCACCCCAAGCTCACTTACATGTGCGATATAAGTTCTAAAAGCAGTCATATAATATCAGTTCCAAAATCAGTGTAATGCAACAGATAATCATGTCATGTGTGTCAACTATTCTACTGGCCAGAGAAATGCAGAACTTAAATACGTCTATTGCCTACATCAGTGCAAGACGTCACTTGCACCCACCGACAGAATCACCGTATTGTATGACGCCACATACTCAGGCTTACCGTCTAGATGGAACAACACATGCATATTATAAAGCCCTTACACTTAACAGCTCAAAAACATTTTAATCATCAAAACAGGAAAACACATCATGCATAAAACCATCCTCCCATGGGGTATGGTGGAACCAATAATGGCTAAACCGAGGACACAAAAGCTTACCTTGCAAGCTAACTATCCAAGCCAAGCTCACACTAGCTCAATGCCCACAAACAGCTCAATCACAACCTGTTTATCCAATAATTAACCATAATAATCATTGCTCAAGATTTTATTAAGTGATTAAGGCTTTCTAACTCATTTTAAGTCATTTCATGTTATTTCTGCAGGAGGTATTTGAATACTCCTCGATGAGTATTCGAATACTCACTGTCTCCAGAAAGTATTCGATTACTTTCATTCAAGTATTTGAATACCACAAGGTATCAGAATACTTTTCCCCCAGTATCCGAATATCACCAGGTATCCGAATACAAATACCACAGTATTCGAATACTACACAGTATTCGAATATTTACTCAAAGGTATCCGAATACTTTTTTCCCCAGAAAAGTATCCCAATACTCCTGCAAGGAGTATTCGACTACCAGAGGACAAGTATTCCAATACTACACGAAAGTATTCGAATACTTCTCCAACATAATGCAGAAATTCGAACTGTCATCTGCATAATTCCATTTTTAAGGGTTCAAATGCGATTGGGAGTCCAATGACTCCCTAAACAGATGTTCATTAACATATTATGAACTCAGAATCTCAGTCCTTAACCCAAATGGTCCAAGTTTTACTTTCTAACGGATTAAACAAGCTTAAATCATCAAAATGACAAAGGGGTGATCATGGTATACCTCAAGTGCCTCAAACTCAGAGAAAGACTCCTCCTTGGAGCTTCCAACAAGGCTCAAAGGTTCTGACTTTGTAAGAGCACGAAAATGTACTACAAGGTTGGAGACCTTTCTCCATCATCATGGCACCATAAAGCTCAAAATGCAAAGAAGATGACCCCTCACAACCAAACTCAGAAAAAATCCCTCAAATCTCTCAAGTCAGAAAGTAAACTCAGAAATGGGGCACCTTTCACTCACTCAAGGCTCAAGCACACACAAGTATGAAGCTTTTGTGAAGGATTCAAGAGGAAATGTGACCTCTTGAAGGTTCTATGTAGAGGGAGAAGGGAGACAAGGTGGCTGACTCCAAGCACCAGAAATTCTCACGTAGGAGGCTCAACCAAATGACCTAGGATCATGTGCCACCCCTATTTATAGGTGTGCTTATTTTAATCACACAGTATTAAAATTAATAGCTACGCTTAGCCTTTTAATCCTAGACTTAGGATTCTGAACCTACACATTTTTCTAAAATTTGTCATATTTTTATTTTATTTTTTGCAGTACCTTTCCAGTACGCGCTTTTACATAGCCAGTATCAGTTCTGGCACCAGTTCTCATTATTTTGACCTGAAACTTGTTATGCTAGTCCTATATATCATTCTAGGAATACTCTCACACTTATTATAATTTTCCGGGATACTTCATCGGTACTCACTTATACCGTGGAGCAGAATCGGTATCTGCACTTTTCGTCAGAAAAGTGACTTTCAACATTATTAATTACTTCCTATCATTTCAGGGTTATAATAGTCTTTATCATTATAATTTTTTAATATTTCAACTGAAAACTATGTCGTTTTGGTAGTGAATGCAGATAACTTATCTACAATCACTGTAGAAATATTAAGAGCATTATAGAAAGTCGATTTAAAGACAACTATAGAAAACATAGATAGATAATAATATAGATGCAATTATAAGAACCTTTTTTTTTATAAATATAAAAATCTATTACATGCTGATATAAAATGCTGACAGATAGAGATAGCAATATCGGCTCGGGCCGGCCCACTCTACCTGGCAACACTTTTTTTCTTCTTATATTTACTGTCTAACAAACCATGCCGATATAAAATGTCTAACAAACCCACCCCGCCCGCCAACATTTTCCCCCCCTATATTTATTGTCTAACAAACCCGTCTTTGTGTGGCTAAGATCATTGGATTTACCTGTTATATATTTCAGAAACAAGCATCTATAAAAAATGAACAATTATATTATGATAAATGAAAGTCCATCTCTAAGAAATATTAAAAGAAGTCGAGTCAAACTATGTAATTTTAGAATGACTAAGGGACAAGCTAATATAATGGCATTTGCATTTTATATCAAATGATCAAACATGATGCATTTGCAAAGTTTGGTGGATCGTAAGTAATCACTAAGCCCATAGGTATAGAACTTTATACATGGAGTAGAGTTCCGTTTGAACTAACAAAAAATTTAATTCTTATTGATTACTCAATTAATACTTATGCAATTAAGCTAACGAATAGTCATTTGAATTATCACAATCAACTTCAACTATGAAGTGTTTGTTAGAATATTAAACATAATGTCTCAAATATTTGCCAATTCTGTATGTACAAAAAGTTGGAATTAAGTACCTAATAGTGTTGCTTTAAATAAAATGCAGAGATATACTTTTACGATATAGACAAACCGATTTCTTTTTTCTCCGTGTATCGCACGGGTAACAGACTAGTGTTATATAAAAAGAACCCATTCTGCTATACACATAATAAATATGTAAGTCCCACTGAATTTTTTTCTCTTTTTTAATGAAATTCATATTTTTATTATGCGTGTATGAAAAAATATTCTTCTCGTGTCTATATATATATATATATATATATATATAGGGTTTTATAATTCTCAAGGTACATGAGAATTGAAATCTTATGTTGTAGAAAAAGCATGTGGGACCCATATGTTAGAAAAAAATTATATATAGGATCCACGTTAGCACGAAAATCGAAGAGTGTGTAGGAAGATTTCAATTCTTATGTTGAATGAGAATTATAAAATTCATATATATATATATATATATATAAATATATATATATATATATATATAAATATATATATATATATATATATATATATATATCATTTTAAAAGATATAAAATTATATCATTTTAAGTGAGAGAAAGAGATAGATTATAGATGAGAGAGAATGGACAAAAATAAATAAAGGTGTGATCCCACCTCTTTGTGAAAGTGAAATGACCCAAGTTATGTCATTTAAAAGGACAAACACTTTTCTCAATATATATATATATATATATATATATATATATATATATATATATATAGGGCTTATCGTTTCTCAAGCTGCCGGAGATAAAGTTATCTCCGGCTACTAAATCATAACCGTACAAAGATGGATCAATGGTAATAAAGGAAGAGAGAGAAAAAAGAAATCATAACCATTCAAAGATGAATCAATTAATATAAGGAAATAAATAAATAAAACGACGTAGTTTTGGAGTAGCCGGAGATAAACATATCTCAAGCTGCTTGAGAAATATTTTTCCCATATATATATATATGAGGTAGGATCCTTTGACACCAGTGTCAAATTTGAAATTTGATACCTCATCTGAGAGCCATTAGATAAAAAAAGATCAACGACTCTGGTTTGTAAATATATGACATCATTGATCTTTTTTGATTTAATAGCTCTCAGATAAAGTCTCAAACTTTAAATTTGACACTGGTGTCAAAGGATCATATATATATATATATATATATATATATATATATATAGGGTTCTTTTTTCTACAGTCAATGTAGATGAATTATCTACATTCAGCCCAAAATAACATCGTTTTGGGCCGAAATCAAGGTATTTTTGTAATTATTATTTATTTTTGGGTTATAATAATCTTTCTCATTATTATTTTTTAATCTTTCAACCTAAAATGATGTCATTTTAGAAATGAATGTAGATAACTTATCTACATTCACTATAGAAATATTAAATATATATATATATATATATATAAGGGAAAAATTACTCTTATGCTACATGTGATAACTTTCTCTCCTACACACCCTTCGATAACTATGCCACCTTTTTCTTTTCTTTTTATTTTTGAGGTGGTGGAGCCCACAAATTTGTCTCTATGACATGAGATAACTTATCTTCTTTAACATGAAATTAATAAAACCCTATATATATATGGGAAAAACTATTCTCATGTCACATGAATGTAAGTTTTCTTCCTATACACCTTTCGATAACCGTGCAACATTTTTCTTTTTACTTTTTTATTTCTTAGGTATGGGTTCCACCACTATGTGTCTATAACATAAGATTTCTTCTCTCATGCAACATGAGACTAGATAAACCCTATATATATAGGAAAATAGTAATCTCATGTTGTAGGAGACTACTATCTTATGTCATAGACACTTCGATAAGTGTGCTGCTATTTTCTTTTCTTTTCTCTTTTTTAGTGGTGGGTCCCATCATTTTGTATCTTAACATAAGATATGCTCTCTCCTACAATATGAGAGTAGACAAACTCATATATATATATATATATATATATATGGAAAAAACATTTCTCAAGTAGCTTGAGATAAGTTTATCTCCGGCTACTCCAAAACTACGTTGTTTTATTTATTTATTTCCTTATATTAATTGATTCACATTTGAATGGTTATGATTTCATTTTTCTCTCTTCTTTTATCACCATTGATCCATCTTTGTACGGTTATGACTTAGTAGCTGGAGATAAGATTATATTGAGAAACCATAAGTCCTATATATATATATATATATATATATATATATATATATATATATATATATATATATGGGTTTTATAATTCTCATTCAACATGAGAATTCAAATTTTCCTACACACCCTTCGATTCTCGTGTTAACATGGGTCCTACATAATTTTTTTTCTAACACATGGGTCCCACATGCTTTTTAGCTCTACAACATGAGAATTGAATTCTCATTCAACATGAGAAAATTAAACCCCTATATATATATATATATATATATATTTGCAAATGAGATTGAATAAATGTGTTTTAAAAAAATTCCATTAGAATGCGGTGTGGGCCCGTGCTTCGCTTCCGTCGAAATAGAATGGCGTGTCAATCATGAAGATTGAATTCAAGCGATAAAGGACCATTCATAATTTATTATTGATATTTAAAATTTAAATAATTATTTCTTTATAGAAGATTGTTACTACAGTTTATTCTCCGAGGAATATTATGTTTTTTTTTTTTTTTTTTTTTTTTTTTTTTTTTTTTTTTTGTAAATAAAGAGGGCGCAATGTTAGTTATGTTTTTTTGTTTTATGTAGGCTGATGCAATCAATCTTTTCCAAGTTGCTATTAATATGCAAACGCTTTGCCAATGTCAGTGATTCGTAGTTTTGTGCATTCCAATACTTCCTATTTCCAACGGATATCCTTTTTATGGAAATAGATTATCTCATATTAAAAAAAAAAAAATACTCTTTTGGTCCTCAATAAATTTTACGATGTCCGTTTTAGTTCATAGCAAATAAAAAAACTCATTGTGGTCCCTGAGAAATTAAAAATGGACCCATTTTAGTCTTTTTAGAAACTAATATGGGTCTTTTTTGAATTTGTGAGGGACCTCGATTTCAACTAAATGAGTCCATTTTAAATTTCTTAGGGACCACGATGGACCTTTTTATTTGCTAGGGACTAAAACGGGCATAGTAAAATTTGCTGAGGACCAAAAAAGGTATTTACTCTAAAAAAATTATTTTTATTCATTATAATTTTGTGATTTATTATTTAATTTTTTGTGATTTTAAGTATTTAACTTAGATTTATTATACTTAAATAATTTATTATTTAATCTTCTATAATTTTAAATTTTTACTTAGATATCTTGTGCTTAAATTTTTTTACTTAGATCCCTTGCTGTTACAAAAATAAATTTTTTTAAAAATAAATACTTAAAATAAATTTTTCCTCTTTTTTGGATATAAAAAATAAAAAATAAAAAATTCACTTATTTTTATCTAGAAAACAAATTCAAATAAATTATTATTTTATTTTATCTATTTTTTACCTGAACCCTTATAAAATTATCTAAAGAAAATGAATATCTTATTTTAATAATTAATATTTAATTTATCTTAAATATTTTGAAAAAAATATTTTTTTAAATAAATAAAAAATAATGATAATTTATAAATTAATTTCAGAATAAATAACTTGAAATATTTTTTAAACCCTAAATGCGTTACATGAGGATATAAAAAAAAAAGAGAAAATTTATTTTTAAATTTATTTTTTTTAAACTACGAGGAGTACAAGTGAAATTTTTTATAACCATAAGGAGTCTAAGTGAAAATCTGAAATTATAGAAAGTTAAATGATAAATTATTTCAGCACAATGAGTCTAAGTGATAAGTTTAAAATCACATAGGGTAAATGATAAATCACAAAATCACAGTGAATGAAAATGAAGTTTTCTCCTGAAAAATATATAATATGATTATATAGGAAGATCATAACTATATAAAAGTAAATTAATGGTCATAATTTTATAACTATCTATTTTAATATTTTCTCTCTCTTCCTTTATCACCATTGATTCACCTTTGTGTAATTATTATTCTCCACATGATTATATCATATATTTTTTTAACATTAGAGAATCAAGATCCCCTTGCCCATACGCTTATGTTAAAATTATATATTATTGTTATAAAAAAAAATAATTATATATTATTTGATCATATAAAATTGTTGTATTTATTTCTCTCTTCACATGCATTAAATAATATAGTTCAATTATTATTAATAAGGAAAGAGTTAAACCCAAAAATTTCATAAGACCAGATCATATAAAATTTTAACATGAGACTATCTATTCCCAACTATATTTAGGTGACTTCTATGTTGCATTATTTAGAATTCATTTAAGAAAAAGTTCTTTTATTTAAAATTTAAAATAAAAAATAAAATTTATAATTTAAATTAATTTTACATTAATAATTTACTTTATTTATTAATCTTATGTAGACAAAATGACTTAATTAATAAAGTTATATATAAAAAGCAATATTAAAAAAATATCTCCTACAAAATTAAGAAAATATCAAATCTTATGAAATTCATGAGACTTCTATTATAACAAGTGACATAAAGAGGATAAGCATGTTACCAAATAAAAAAAAAAAGGATAAACAAATCATATCAATTATAATTTTTTAATTACTTGGATCAAAAGATGTCATTCCACATATAAAGAAAGTACATTATTTTTCTCCCCTTGGAAAAAAAAAATTGTCTCCTATTATAGGGACAAAAATTATCCCCTATATGGCAACTAACGATATTATTTTATACTTTCATTAAAACTCTTCACACTTTTTTTATTTTTTTTCTTTGTCATCAAACTTACAAGAGATAATTTTTGTTCTTATAATAGGAAAAAAATAAAGCCGATAAAGAAATAGTTTATCGTTTCTCTAGCAATTTCAGGAATTTTATTTGTTTTTTGTTATATAAATTTTATTAAATACCATTTATTAATTTGCAAACTCTAAATGATATAGTATTGAGATTGCTGAAAATAATTTTACATCAAGTTATTGGAGAAATTATAAACAAAAAATAATAATATGCAAATCAAATCAAATCAAATTTTCTTTATACAATAACGAATAAGATTTGCAAACTACTCCAACCTCTTGCAAAGGAAATTAAATTAAATTCTATAATTAAAAAAATTATTTCACATTAAATCTCGATTAACAAAAATAAAAATGGAGGCAACTTTTATATGCCATCTTACTCTCACATATTTACAAAAAATAATAATATATTAAGAGAAAGTATTTCTCCGGTCATCGAAGATAAAATGATTTCCTGTAAACTCAAAATGATGTTATTTTGGAGTGTAAGATTAAAATTTATGATGATAAAGACTAATATAATCTTGCAATAAATTAAAATTATAAAAATACCTTAATTTTTATCACAAAATAACATCATTTTGTGTTCACTGTGATAAATTATCTCATTGAAAAAATACTTTATCCATTTATTAATTTTAAATTCATAACCTTTTAATTACAAACAAACATATTTTTTTGGTAACCACAAACAAACAATTTTACCACTACCAAAGTTCGGCTAACTATTTCGACCAAAGGATGGAGTCACATAATTCATAAAATGGAAAAATTATTCTTATGTCACATAAGGTAAATTTTATTACTACACATTCTTCGATAACCATGACTTTTTTTTTTTTTTTTTAGATAATAGATCCTATTATGTGTGTCTATAACATAAGATTTTATCTCTCATGCAACATGAGACTAGATAATCCCTTCGTAAAATGATAGATTCTTGTTAAAGAACTTCCCATTGGTGACAAGTATCTCATCGAGTTAAAGGGCACATGTCCTTTACATCAAAACGTGGCCTTTAGATGAAACATGATGCACCAACTCATGGGGATATTATAGTCATTCCAAATACATTGGAGTTCTTAGAACTTGGCTTCTTCGCCAACATCTTTGGTAAGACACACGCTATTCACAACCGCTCACAACCGCTTATGTTTGACCATATGGTGATGCAAAGGCTTATTAACACGACAAACTCTCGAGCTTAAGATAATATATTATATTTGTACCAAATAAAAAGAAGAAGATATTATATTATATACTCTCTTTTTTCTTTTTCTTTTTCGTAAGAATAGGTGTGGACGTTGTTGGATATATGATATAATCTCATTCGAACATTGTATTCGTAGAGTTTTCAAAAAAAATATCCTCGGTTTCTTTTATTCTTTTGAAGTCAACTTGGGTTGGATCCTTTGGAGTATTTAACTACGGAGCGATATCTTTGATGGGGTGCTTCTGCTAGCTTCACTTTCTGCTTCCTGTATGTGATCAAAACCCTTCTCATGGAATTGCCTTTTTTGCAATGTTTTTAGCATTTCTTCTTTGCGTATGTTGAATTTTGTGTGTTTAACATTCTTGTTTTGGTCTTTGTGATTTCGGGTCTTGAAAAAGGTGGGATTTTGATGGTTGTTGGAGTGTTGTTTTTCTTGCTGGTTTTATTCGTTGAGATCACAAGTTGAATTTTCTGCTGAAATCACAGTGTTGTAACTGGATTTGGTTAGTATTTTTCATTGGTGGTGTTGTGTGACTCTGTTTCTTTAAGGGTATTGTTTTCTTTGAGGGTATTGTTTTCATTGGTGGTATTGTGTGACTCTGTTTCTTTAAGGGTATTGTTGGGTCATGCGGTTCGCTTTCTAGGATGTGTTTCTACCGATGCTATGACACGTTTTCTTAGTTACATATTTTATTGATGGAGTGAATTTGGGGGAAAGTGTGGTATAATAAACTTCTGTGATTTCACTTTATTCCTTTATTTTTTGGACCAATATGGCATCAAGAGCTGTAGTTTCAATGTAGAATTGCTATGATTTGGCTCTAATATTTGTACCCTTCACGCTTGGTTGCTTTGAGCTTATACATACACTTTTTATTCTTGATTGAGGTTCCAATCTATCCTCTCTTTTTTCCTTGGTGTGATTGAGAGCCCTGCCCAATCTTGTTATCTTGTTAAAATTCAAATATGCTGTATTGCTTGCCATAAAATCAGTGCACATTGTTGATCTGTCTGAAAAAAAAATTTAAGCTTCTTTTGTGGACTATAATGGTATATGTGGTTAGGGTTTTGCAGCTTGATCTTTGAAAACTCTACCTTCTTGTAGTTGGAAGAAAACTATGCTGTCAGATTATGGCAATGATAACTACATGTGGAAAAGAAGAGGGGTCTTTCCTGGGATTGATTGATTGTATTTACAAAGTCTTGTATAAGATAAACTCTTAGAAGCGTCTAAATTTTATCAGATGAAATTTACTTTTAAGATTCATTTCCCCGTTCTTTGAGTAGGAAAAATTCCTTCTGTAAACAGTATGATCTATCACCATTCTTGTTATGTATAATGGACAAATTTTTTCTTTTACGCCTGAAATTAGATTATTTTGGCCTAGTTTTATCAATGGGATGCTTTGTAGGGGTGTACACTAGATGAAGGAGGAATCAAAATGTGTAACCCCAATTTTTTCCCCCTACTTTAATCTATGTTTGGTGCGTGTTTCTACGTATTCTATAGAAGATAAAATGTAAACATTACAAAATGAGACAAGAAATGGATTAAAAAAAAAATGGAGGAAGAAAACTCATTTTGCAAGCTAAAATCGTCAATTTGTACCTTTCAGGTTTGTATTTTGCCTCATCAAAGGGGCAACGATGGGTACTGTTATTGAAGATGACTCATTTACCATGATGGGTACTGTTATTGAAGAAGATGACTCATTTACCAAGGTCCTAGGCAGATGGCCTATCTTTTACTATGGCATGGGACACATGCTTAATGACATAACTGCTGCTTGTTGGTTCACCTATCTATTATTGTTCTTGACAGATATTGGACTTTCACCAAGGTGCATTTTATGATCAAGGATTTTTATTTATGTTTTGGCACTTGCCAACTGGTGTAACTAACTCTTATGCAAGTGCTTGTTAATTGATGTAACTGAAAGTTGAAATGGCAGATTTGAAAAATTTGTTGTCATTAAAAATTTGGTAGAAATCCAATTGATATTCTAAGGGGAAGCAGCCTAGGATGCCTTGGTCTTGCGTAGTATAGTCCTGACATAGATTTAAACTAATTTGCAAAATGAAAATAGCTTAATGGGATGGTAAAACTTAAATGATTGGTGGACAAACACATGATTTGTATAAATTTTAATAGCAAATTGATGAGACCTTAGGATGCACCACCACAAAAGCTAACTCAAAGAGTGAGAGTGCCCAAAGCCTTATAAAACCTCATATTAGTTGCCTATACAACTAATGTAAGACTCCAAGTCCCATACCTTGCAAATAGAACCCAACATTCCACCACGCTTCCCTAGTGCGTGCCCCCACGCACAACTCGACGTGATGGATGCTCTGATACCATTTGATGAGATCTTGGGATGCACTACCCCAAAAGTTAGCTCAAAGGGTGAGAGTGCGCAAAGCCTTATAATACCCCATATTAGTTGCCCATACAACTAATGTGGGACTCCAAGTCCCATACCTTGCAAATAGAACCCAACACAAATATTCCATGAAGGAGATAATTGATAATAATAAGATGCAGTTGGCTGGCTTCAGAACGTACTCTGTCGCTTATCTTAGGCTGCTTCCAGTGATATGTATATATATACTGCTATAGGAAATATTTTGCACATTACTTTGAACCGTTAGCAGTAAATAAATGTTTTTCAAGATATAAACCATATTCAATTTTGTACATGACAAAAAGCTTTATATTTTTAGATCTTACACAAAATTTGTGTGATACTTCCATATTTTGTGTTCTTGACATTTTTTGTTTTTCATTTCATAGGGATGCAGCTACTGTGATGCTTTCAGGTCAAGTGGCCGATGGATTTGCCACTGTATTTGTTGGTGAACTGGTATTTAAACACTATTTTTTCCTTCATTCTAGGGAAATATTTCACATGCTTCTGTCAGTAAACTTCACATTCATCTTCCTTTTTTTTTGTCCTTTTATCCCTGGGTGGGCGGAGGGTAGGGGTGAAAGTGGGCTGGGCTGGGCCAAGCTTTGCCCCGAAAAGCCCAAGCCTATGTCAAAAAATTTCAATTTGACTTGGCCTAAGTCTAGTACGAGACTAACTGTTAGCCTGACTTGACCCGTTTATAAAAAAAACAAATAGCCTGGCCTAGCCCATCAACCTGTTAATTTTTAACTTTCAAGCAGAAGCATGAATCAACTTTACAAAACACTCAAATTCTGTTGCTAAATCAAAAATCATAATTTCAAAGTCCAAACAGAATCATGAATCACAACAAAACTCATACAATCTGCATTTAAGTCAATTTCAAAAGCAAAATGCTCAAACTAAATAATATATATTTCATCAGATCCAACAAACAAATCCATACCATGTAAATTAAAATAACTACATGAATCCAACAAACACATAATGATGCTTGTAATAAGTATAACATCTCCTAAAAACCTTTTAATATATTCATATACACAACTAACATGCTGAGATGTTGGTTCCTCCTACATAAGAAATAAAGTCAGATTTCTATTAAAATATAATCGAATATAATTAAGTTATAAATAATTGTAATTGATTAAATTTATATCTTTTATTTTTTCTTCAAGACATACTTATTCTATTTTATTGTATGTAAAATAAATAGTACAATATAGGCTGGCTTGTAGGCTTATAGGCCAGGCCTTTTGAAAGTGAGCCTACGGCCTTTTGACGGCCTTTTTATTAAACAAGCTTTTTCAAGGCCCAAGACTGGCCTATTTTACGAAATATACTAGGTCAGGTCTGGCCTGACGTAGGCTCCCGTAGGCCGGGCTGGCCCAGTTTCACCCCTAGTGAAGGGGGATGGCTGCTCATTGCTCTAGCCTCTGATAACTGAGGAACCAGATCTTGTGTTTTGGAGGTTAAGCCGAGCTTACCTGATGTTTTTAACCTATGTCATCATCTTATAAACCTTCGCTATTGCATAGATTAAATCCATCAATTATATCATCCAAATACCTTATTTTATTCTTCGTGAATTTGCAGATTTTATCTAGAAGTAAAATAACACGAAATGAAAATCATTCCTTGGACATCATGCTAACCTAGTTGTTTGTTTCTTATGAATTTAAGAAATTTTAAATATCTCTTTACCCTTATCCCTTTTTTTCTAGTGCTACTCTTTTCTCTTATCTTATTATGTGCTTTTAAGTCCTTATTTTGATAGAAATGCTTATTTCTGTCACCTTGCTTGATAGATAGACAGGTTTGGGCATTTCAAGATATGGCATGGTGCTGGATCTGTATTGGTGGCTGTTTCATTTTCTTCTGTTTTTGGTGGTTGTCTACCTTGTAAAATTTCATCTTCCAATTCAACTACTTTCGAAACTGTGAGTTACAGTGTGTTCGCTGCAATCTTCAATGTGGGCTGGGCTGCTACTCAGGTTTCACACATGTAATAATTTCCTTAAATTTATCTTTTTTCGTTTGAAGTTGAAAATTAAAATTTTCGGTTTGAAATTTCAAACTAAAAGTTGTTGGCTAGTGAAGTCACCTATGAAGTGTTATTCCTCCCCGTGCTGTTGGCAGCTTAAACTATAAATTTTAAGTAACTTTACATGATCGACTTCTTGATATTTATTGTGATTTCTGTCTCCAAATATTGGGATGACCTAAAATGTTGTTAAGAAATGCCATTCACATGAAAAGATGATGAGTGGTGAGTGGTTTTTCTGGATGATCTTATTGCACTATTGAATGAAACAAATACTCATCACTACGGATGTCTGATTTTTGCTATTTCAGCTTTAATTGTCAGTGGTAATTATTATTTCTGTAACTATGAGTCTCGGAATGCCATGAAGCAGTGTTCATTTTTAAACCATGTAGCACCAGTGATATCTCTAATCTTATAATGTCAGTGGATAAGAGAATAATTAAATGAAAAAGCTTAGGTTCCTATCCCTCAAATTTGAAATTATGTTCATCATTTTCTTCTTTGATTGCTTTCTTGAAGGTCCATGGTGAGTTGCATCACACTGAACTCTACAAGCAGAGTGGCACTGGCTAGCTGTCGCAATGCTTTTACCATGGTAAGCTTCTAGTGAACTTCTTTTCAGATATGAAACTCCATATCCCCTTCCTGGAAAAAGAAATCAATAATATGTTGATATAAATTACTAATGTATATATAACTTTGAAGGTGGCCAACCTGAGCCTATATGCAGTTGCGTTTATAGTATTCAGTGTCATCAGTGGAAAAACATATGCTGATGTTGAAAATCAGGTATGTATGACAGTAATTTTTTGGATCCATCTGTGATCAGCTGTTTTCCAGCATAATCACTTTGTTTCTCTTCCAAATAAGCAGTACCGCTGGATTGCGTATGTGTCAATTTTTATTGGATGCTGCTTTGTAGGCATATTTCATCTTGCAACCAAAGAGCCCAGGTGTGCTTGTAGGCTTACTACTATTTTTTTTTCAAGGATTAAAGCTTTTTGTTGTTCATAGACCATTTAGTAGACACGCTGTAGAATTGAAAAGAGGGTGAGCCTTAGAGCAGCGGGGTTGCCCCTGTGCGACCGGAAAGTCACAAGTTTGAGTTTGGGAAACAATTTCTTTACCAAAAATGTAAGGATAAGGCTGCGTAAAATTGACCCTTACCATCACAAAGTCGGGGAGCCTTCTGCATTGGTTTTACCCTTTACTGTAGGACTGGAAATATGATCTTCTTCATGCTCTTTACAATGTTTATATGTTCTGTGTCAGTGATAAATATGAGGAAAAGCAATTCATGAATAACCCATCTGAAACCTGATAAAGGGAAAATCTAAAAATTGATGATGCCTACCTTGTAGAGAAATTGTGAAAGCAAATGCAATCTTAGTTTAACTAAGAGCTTGTAACTGTAGAACTTTAACAAAATAAAGCCTTAGTGGGCTAGTAATCATTGTTCATGCAAGTCCATTATATCCCTCTCAACTTTTATTTAAAATAGGTTGCTTGAGCAGTTTCAGCTATTGTTTTAGAAAACTGAGAAATTTTCTTTTGTTTTCTTCATAGACTGAAGGTGGGAGTACATGGAAAGGCTCATGCAAGGATTTCATGGGTTTACTGGTTCAAGAGAGTTTTGTATTATCAGGTTGCTCTTGTTTATGTTCTAACGAGATTAGTTCTCAATGTTTCACAGGTTAGCACACGTATCCTTACACTTCTTTAGCTACATAATTAAAAGGAAACTGAAACTTCATGCCTGCATTTGAATTTCCAATGAAACAACAATAATATATTGTGTTATATGAACACTTTTGACATCAAAATGGCTTCTTTTTCAGGCATACCTTGCTTTCTTTGTTATCAATGACCTACAAATGGCTCAATCAGCCAAAGCTTTGGTACACCACAAATTTTGTCCACTTTAAATTCATTTCTGGCTGTTCATCTGTATATAATATGAAGTTCGAATAATGACAAGGCTGATTACATTGTCTGATGAATGATGATTGAATTAGGTTCCTGCCATCATATACATCTGCAGCTTCGTCGTATCCATTGCATTACAGGTTTCCTTATTAAATAAGCACTCTTGATGGATAGCTATCTATATTACATTTTCATTTTTGTCGATCCCAAATGTTAAATTCGTCTACTCTTTGTAGGAGATTGCATGGACTGGCCAACTGCTTAAGGCCTACTACTCTGCTGGATGCATTCTTTGGATTTTTTGTGGAGGAGTGATCCTTCTTTTAAATAGAGACATGAGTTATGTCATGTACATAGCATCAGTATTTATTGGCATAGCAAATGCTCTCATAATGGTATGATATAATCTTTGCTTAATTAAATTGCTTAGTTAAAAGTAGAGGGCGAGCCTTGGAGCAGCGGCAAGGTTGCTCCTTGTGACCGGAAGGTCACGGGTTCGAGTTTGGGAAACACAACATCTTGCAAAAATACAGAGGTAAGGCTGCATACAATCAACCATCATCCCTACTTTGCAAGTCAGGGAGCCTTGTGCACGGGGATTGGAGCTTTTTTCAATTAAAATTATTATTTGATGATATTTAGAAGATAGTTGTACTAGTGTGCACTGTACAGTTTTAACACTATTTTACTTGTTGGTCAGAAATGAGAACATTAGTCAATAAGAGGGAACATCGGGTTTTTACTTGTTGGTCAGAAATGAGAACATTAGTCAATAATAGGAAACATCGGGTGCTCAAATTTAACCCTAGTAATTGGACCACACATAAGGACAATAAATTTTGAAATTAAGCTGTTTTCATAGTGTCAATGTTGTCAATGCTAATGCTACGCTGTACAGATGAAAAATGAACATCATTCATATCATTCCTTTCTATGAAGGCTTGGTTTATACGGTTTCCCCACTTTTCTTCCTCATACACACTTCAGTTGATACTTTTTGTGTTGATGTTGATTTCTAAATAGGTAATTAGAATAAGAGACATGGGAGCTGGGTTCTTGGTTTATGTTTTAAGCCTTTTTAATCAACATGCAGTATTATAAATCTATGGGTCATATAGATTGCAGCTATCATGGTTCAAACTACTATGAACTAATTTTTTAAATGTGTATATATATTTCTTGGTTTTTATAATAGGTGACTGGAATAAGCATGCAAAATTTTCTCATTGGAGAGAACCTTAATGGCTGTGCATTTGTTGTTGGATCATTGAGCTTTTTGGACAAAATCTCATGTGGGCTTGCTTTATATGTTCTTCAGTCATATCAAGGTAAGTTTCTTAAATTTCTTCTGCATTCCTACAAGTTTCCGTGCACACAATAACAGATAGTGAATTTCTCCAAAACAGGATTAGTTCTAATCAGAACTAAGAAGTAAGGTCCAATGAAAAGTTTATGTACAGTGCAGATGCCATAAGAATTTAAATGCTTAAGATGAATAAGAGCTTACAACCCATGAAACTTACCTTGTTTGATGGTTAAGTAACTTGTAATATCATTGTTAATGATTATAAAAAACCACTCGTTAAACCCTGTTGAGGTGAGGGAAATCCTTGTACACAGTTTTACAGTTGCATATTTGCAAAAAAGTTGTTTCTCTTATTCAAACCCATAACCTTTCGGTAGCGACTTTACTACTGCTCGTACATTATATTATTTTTTAATTATCTCACTCTGTTCAAATCATCAATGCAGATGTCTCTCCACCTCTCCAGACAACACAATCATTCCTTTCAGTTACAAGGTTTGGTTTGGGTCTTGTTCCTGCAATTTGTGCACTACTTGGGGTGATAGTAACATGCACCATGGATTTCCATAATCCTTCCAAGTCTTTGACAGCACCACTATTAGTCTAGTTGTGTTGATGAATAGAATTATTCTGCCTTCTCTAACATACAAGGTATGGACCACAGAAAAATTCAATCCCTTAATTAATCGTGAAAGTTTACACATTTTTTAGCAAGTCAAGAATTTCAAGCCGGGGTTTATAGTTTGTATATTTATCAAGTTTTCTTTAATTAGAACTAATATGAAGTAAAATGTATACAAAGTATACACATTTGATTAGAATGTGTACAATATCAATTTCATTAAAACTATGTTAGTGACACTGAATTAGTGAATTATGTATCAGTTCAAATCTTATTGTAGAAAGTATGACTGATCGGTCATATAGAAAATGAGGAGAGATTTCTTTATAAATTTTGTTTTGTTTATCATACGATCGTGGTATTGAGGTTTGAATTGATAACTTCACTCACCATTAGCTCACACTAATGACTTTCTCACGACATTTTTCTTTTCTTTTCTTTTTAATACGACTTTCGACATTTTTAAGGATAGAGTTTTTTTGTTTTTTTTTGAAATTTTCTTCTTTAGCAAATATCAAAATTAAAATCAGGGAAATGGTCAACTTTCGTAATTATACTAAGGGAAAAAGCTCTTAGACTGATATTGTCATCATCATTCAAATGGTTATGAATTCTAATTCAAGTACGAAAACAATATATAATTTAAAATCTTTTACTTTTTATGTTGGTGGAGGAAAACGATTGATTACAATTTCTTGCAAATTTATGATTGACTATATATATTTCTTTTTTACAAATTATTTATAAAATCAAAATTTATTATTTATGAATTTAATATCAGAATAAAAAGGTCAAATATTTATAAATCTTTCCACATGCTACCCTAATTTGGTTATATACATTCAAATTAACAGTTTAACGTATACCGAGATAATTTTTAATGTGTATATTCCTAGTTGGACTGACACAAACATTACGTATCTTAATTGTTAATTTAAGTTGGTATCTACTTTGTCGCTTCAAGCTTAGATGTATTTCTAGTGTACTTTCATGTGATTGAACCGCAACTTATGACAAACCCCTTTTAATAATTTCAGACTAGTTAATTTTAGAATTTTTCAATTCCAAACAATATAAGTGGTTAATTCAATTTTCAACAAAGTTTAGTGAAAATATTTTTCCCCAAGTAACTTATTACTTATTTTCAATTTGTTAAAGTATTGTAATATTTGATTAATTAATATAAGTTTGAGAAATAATTATCTCATGTGCAACATAGACAAAGTAGTGGGGTTCATATATATATATTTTTTTTACAAATGATGGACCCCCACTATTTTGTCTAGATAATTATCTCATGAAATATGAGATTAATAGATCCCTATAAGTTTACTTAAAGTTCCAAGTGATACGGATGAATACCGTTTAATTTTTTATTTCGAATTGAATCACACTAGTTTTAACGGTTTAATTCAACCGAACAAGTTTTAGCATATCAGGAATCAGTTTTGGTTCCACATCGATTTTGAACAAGTTTTAAGGCTAAATAAATAAATATTGTAAATTTGATGGAGAATATGAGAGAAAATAAAAAATAAAAGAAAAGAAAAGAAAATGAAGTATAGAAAAAAAAATTCAAGGGAAAGATAAAATAAGAACAAGAATGAACTCTTAAGAAAGTATTATTATATTCTGAATTCAATAATATAATTTTTTTATCTAAGACATGTCCCCATATAAGACTTTAAACATAATTAAGGAAATAATTACAATTGCAGCATATCATTAATGTGATGGTTATAGAAACATCAAATGTCGTGAAAAATAAATAGTCATATGTTACAAAGCATGTGTACAGTCATCCATAATATTTATAACAATAAAAATGATAATAGTAAAGAAAAAATCAAAAGCTAAATAAATAAATAAGAATGATACTAGTTAAGAAAAAAAAAATCAAACGCTTGATTTTCAAACCGGTATGGATAAACTAATTTAATTTTTTAACTGAGCTTACATAAAATGATTCGTTTTTTAAATCAATTTAAAAAAATATATAATTATTTTTGTGTGGTTCGGTTGGATTTACAATTCGATTATTTTCATAAAATCTTTAGAATCCGCCAAGATGGCAAAATGATGTCAGTTTTCCCGCATGAATTATTCGTACATTAGCTTTATCTAGGCTCTAAGTTAATGGTAGCTCAAATGGCCATTTGAAGCCTTGTGGCGGTTGGAACTATTAATCAAAATGTCTTGGTTTCAGATAATTTCTATTTTCACTCGATTATTTTTGTAAGAATATCCCAAACATTTGTGGCTCTAGTTTTGTGATCCTATCATCACACTAAACTAATAAACTTACACATCACGAAATGTAAACAACAATGAAGTTCAACTAGATAAACAAATTGAAAAATATAATACTTGAGCAAGAAAGACAATGAATGACAATTGGCACCTTAGGAACTTGCAAGAGAAGCTATGTGCAAATAAAATCTAGAAAACACCCCTCGGAAATAGATCTATAACTAGGATTGGATTGTTCATAAAAGAGACTTTGATTTCATTTTGACATAATAAAAAGGACAAACCTTCCACATCAAAAAACAGGGCAATTGCTTGAGGTCCCAAGACCCATTTCTTTTCTTATTGGGAACGTGACGCTCACATCTATTTCTCACCATTTTTCTTTGTTTTGCTAAATTGTTCTTTTCTCACTTCAAATGTTTCTCTTTGCAACTGAAAAACATATGCAAAACAAATCATCCTTAACATTCTAATTGTTAAACTTATTTGGATGTAAAACTTTGATAGTTTTACGTTCTTTTGACGAAGATGGGGTAAGATACAAATATGAGAGAACATATAAACAAAAACACTGCTTGCATTGTGTGAAGGAAATCCATAAAAAAAGTGAAAACTAATAACGCTTGTTTTATGACAAGCACAAACAAGAGAAAGTGGGATAAAATTGTTAGTATGAAGATATGAGCATTAGAAACTAACATATTGAGAACATATGTGAGTGATACAATTTATATATTATAATACATTGCCATATGCATGAATAAGGATACATGAATGATAAGAAAATGAGGAAAAGTTAAGGTATTTTGCTGGCCATAATATAAGCATATATATAAAGAAAATAGATCAACCCAAATCATCAAATGGAAAAACTTAAAATTTTTCCTAGGTTGATAACTTCAAAACAGGTTTTTTCCCAGCTTCACCCAAATGAGGATCACGCTTAGCCTTCATCAAATGCCCCAAAACTTTGGCATAACGACGCACCAACTTCTTGAACTTCAAACCTTGGAGGTTTTCTTTCTGTTGCATCCTAACCAGCTGAAGATGCTTCTCTTCCTCAGTGAAATGTTCACCAAGTTCTTTCCTTCCTTTGCTTCCTTCATCACTACATTTCATTGCATCATTCTCATCTCCTATGATTAGCTGCTTCAAGCTTTTGTGGTCATTCCCATCTTCTTTCATCTCAGGAAGATTAGTTTCTTGTGACACGTTTTTTGTTGTGTCACAAACTGATATAGGTTTCTCATTGGCCTGCATTGGAATTGATTGCTTCCTTGTTCTTCTTGACATGGTGATATCAAAGTGGCGTTTCATTGCAGGGGTTTTAACCTCCATTTTCTATATGGGAATTTACAATCTCTTCTCCCTTTTGCTTGGTTTTGTGTAAACCTCAAAGACAAGCCATTGTTGCACCTATTAGACAAAAGGGTCACTCTTGCAAGAAGAAAAATGCTCACTTTCTTAAAGAACAACCAAAGGGGTTAGTTTAGAGGCCTTTCAACAAGGTGAAATGTCTGTTTTCTAGTTGTCAATATGGGAAAATTGAAAGATTAACTCTCAAATGCAAAAGCAGCTGAAGAAAATGAAGTGGGGTTGAAGTGGCACCAAACTCTAGAAAATTCAATATAATGGGCCAATAAAATCTTGATAGAGCAATTGACCATGCCCTTTAATTAGGCCCAAGTCTAACACCTCTTAGTTTGATTAGACTTCTTTACGTATGGTTGATTAATTTACCTTCTATCTCTCTCTCTCTCTCTCAATGCTTAGTAGGTGATTTTGCCACTTTCACATGTAGCCAAGGACCCTTCACATCTATATTATTAGTTCCTCACATCATTATTTTTCTATTTCCCTAAAAATATGGTAAGGTAGATGACATAGGGAAAAAACCAAAATTGGAATAAGGTCTAGTCATGCATAATGTATTAAATGAACTTTGCTTAATGTATCCCTATGGTTATGGCTTTGGGTTTTTGTTTCTTGTAGTAGGTCAGTAAAAAGTTAGCATTTTGCTAGCTTTAGTCCAGTTCGTTAGCTTTGAGCTAAATGTCTAGTTGCCAAAAATAGATGATGCCTCTGTTTGTGTATGAAAGGAAAGAGTTTTGTTTCTTTCATTCTCTAGAACATTGAAAGAAAGGGTACTAGAAGAAGGCAAGATAGGGTTGTTCTTCCCAATTTGAAATTCATGATAGTCTCCTCTCTCCAAAGTATTAAACGGTTATATGGTGTGTCATGTTGTTGTAAGAGGAGAAATAAAAAACATACGTTTTCAAAAATAGTTCACAAGTTTTGGATAAAAAAAAAAATATTCATTAGAAAAACGAGAAAGATACATTTTGGAAACCAACAAAAAGATACAAATATTAATAATAAAAAAGATATATAAATATGAATGATGAAAGGAATATATATATATATATAAGGAAAACATTTTCTCCTTTTAAAGGAGAAATTTTTTCTCCTACCAAAGACTTATAGTGTAAATGGGTCGCACTTTGATTTTTTTTTTCTCTCCACTATTTTGTAGGCTCCACTTATACTATGTGTCTTTGGTAGGAGAAAAATTTTCTTCTTTAAAAGGAGAAAATGTTTTCCCATATATATATATGAAATGAATGAGAAAATACTAACACTACAAAATGTTTTTTTTTTTTTCATAACCAAGTTTATGTTTGACTATGATTTGATTTCTGAGGGAAAAAAATTAAAATTTTCTTTAAAAGGTATAAACAAATTAATCTAAATTTACCCTAATTGAAACTCCTGATAGGATAAAGAGGTTGTTTCTTTTAATCAAAAGTTTCGAACTCGAGTTCTAGGAATGAAAAAAATAATCTTAAAAGAGTTGCCCCTATAGTAGGTCTAATAGTGCTCAAATTAGATTAGTCAGATAATTAATAAAACTATGGATATTAAAAAAAATCCTAATAAAATTATTTACCAAAAAAAGTCCCTATAGAGTTTGTCTTACATTTTAATTGGGGAAATTTTCTCAATAAAAATAAGAATCGATTTAAGAGAATTATTTAAATTCGATTATAAAATGAATTCAAATATTCAAAATATACTTAACAATTTTAAAATAACTTTTACTATTTGAAAATATATAAGTTACGTAGAACTCAGTTTTTTTTTTTCAAATAGTAAAAGTTACGTTGAACTCAGTTGAAATCTATGTTTTCACTACATTACTATTAATTCAACGTTGTTAACTAATCAAACATTTATTTTCACTACCATCATTGAAATTATCAACCGAACACAAATCCAATTCTAAATCAACCGATTCTTAGGCTCCAACACCCACCTGCAACTGGGTCTGCACACACAAGACACATACTATCAGCAATCAGCAATCAGCAATCAGCAATCACACTTGGTTGGGCCCCTACCCCACATTCCCAGAGTCTCACGGACAAAGGTATGCACTTCCCCAAACCTGAACTAATAACACAATAATTATGACTTTATTAATCTCATGCAATAGGAGAGAACTCTCTCGTACAATAAAAATATTCATGTGTGAGATCCATTCACTATAAAAAAGAAAAAACAAAAAAAATAACACAAAAGTCGATATATTTGTAGGAGAGAAAAATTCTCTCCTATAACGTAAGAGTATATTTTCTCAATAATTATAGTATAAAAGTTTACTCAAAAAAAAAAAAAAACAAACAAACAAAACAAAAGAATAAAAGTTTTCCGCTAATAATAAATTCAAATTAAACTCATTTTTGCCTCTAAATTTTCTATATGCATCCATAGAATCTTTAATTATCTACTTTGAGCATATGGTACGTTATTTCCATAAGTTGTTTTTTTTAATATATTTACTAATTTATAAATTATTCGATCAATTCGATTCAAGTACTGTTTGTCCCTATTATAAGGGTAATTCTCCTGAAATCATTTTTTTTTTCATTACTTAAACTTCAGACGTTTGATTAAGAGCAATATGTACTTATTACTTTATCCAATGATTTTTGATCATGAGTTGTTTATAATACATGTGTCGTTCACATACTCATCATAACCATATATCCTCACTCAAACCAATTGGCTAAATAGAAAGAAAGAACGAAACAAGAATTGCGAGAAAACAGTTTTCTCTTTTCTTAATTTTATTTAACCAAAAACAACCTAATAACAATAAGGTTCTCCAAGCCTTAAATAGGCAAAATAAAATAACAAAAAAGTAAATATTTATAATCATGTGCAATCAAAAGAGATACGCACAATCAACGCACTCTCAAACATAATCTAAAAATAACAAAAAATGAAATAATTAACAATTATTGAAAAACTCTAAACTATGGAATAAATTATAGAAAAGCTCAATCCAAATCAGTCAGCTCGGGTGCATCATTCTCTCTCACTTGGAAAAGATTCTCCCTCGAATATGCTTCGTCTTCATTGATATGAACTTCTTCAGGTGGTAACCTAGGTGACAACTCTTCTAGGATAATATCACCAAATTTTCTAATTAAGATTAGGACTTATGAATGCAATTCTTTGATATGCTTGGTATATTCATTTGCATTCGTATTAAATTGCTTGGGAACTAGAAATATTATGAGTTCCAAGGGAGTAAATGGACAAAACTCATAGATTATTCCAAAAGGATTATTGCCTGCAGTTTGGATCAATGATCGCATCTGTGATCCGTCATAGAAAAATTTCGTCTGATGTAACAACAATTCCCATTGCCCCTGACGATCTCCAATTAAACTTCTACCAAAAGTTAAACTTTATCTCCATGGAGCATGAGGTTGTTATGCCCGTTGTCCCCAGATTCATACTACTGCTTGCAAACGAAAGACTTATTGAATGAAGGATCTTTCCGCATGATATCTTTGGGTAGAACTTCCTCTATGTCAGAGATATTAGAATTTCTAATCACTGACTTTTCAATGAAATCACTACAAGAGATTTCTTCCACTCCTAAATTCTCATTGTCTTGCTCCCAATTATACTTTTCATAGATAAGGAACTCATCATAAACTGAGCATCCATGACGGGATTCTCATCATCTTGATCTTCATCATATTCATCATTGATCGGGACCTTCTGGTCTTCTGTCAAGTCTCTGATGTTAAAGACCCTTTCGACGGTGTGTGACCTGTCGATAAACTCATCTGGATGAGTGATGCCCTTGAATTCCAAGATCTCAATCTTCACCCCAATATTAGAAAAAAGGTTGATTTCCAAGTTGACTTCGTGCTCGTCGCTCCTGGTTCTAGTTCCATAATGGATTTTCGCTCATTTCCTCCTTATGAGATGATCTTTCAGATTCCTTTACTTCATCTGACTCGTCTAACTGTGTTTGGGCAAACAGTTATTTGAGCTCCTGAATTTGTCTACCTTGTTCTGCCATTGTAGAAGTCATTGCTACAATTATGGTGTCAATTATGGTGTCTCGCACGTTGATGTGTGGTTGTTCGTCGTTGTCGTTTAGGCTGTTATCATGCCCTCTATCGCCGTCGTTGCCTTGACCTCGTCGTCCATGACATCAACCGCCATTATTCTGTTCAGCCATTTATGTGACAACCAGAGCTCTGATTACCAAATAATGCCGAAGCAGTAACCAATTGGCTAAACAGAAAGAAAGAACGAAACAAGAATTGCGAGAAAACACTTTTCTCTTTTCTTAATTTTATTTAACCAAAAATAACCAAATAATAATAGGGTTCTCCAAGCCTTAAATAGGCAAAATAAAATAAAATAAAAGTAAATAACTATAATCATGCGCAATCAAAGGAGATAACGCACAATCAACGCACACTCAAACATAATCTAAAAATAACAAAAAAGAAAATAATTAAAAATTATTGAAAAATCATAAACTATGGAATAAATTATAGAAAAGTCCAATCCAAGTCAGTCAGCTTAAGTGCATCAAAATCAGGGTCACATTAAAATTGTCTCATTTTTATATTACCTTTTGATATGCATTCGTTTATACTTTTATTTTATGAGGGGAAAAATAAAAGAGTGGAGACCGGAGAGAAATTCACGATTTTCCTTTTATCTCTTTCCATTCCTCCCAAGTAAAGAGGTGAAGGGTTAGAAAAGTAGCATAAAAACTACATTACTCATAATATATTTGAATAATAATTTGTAGATAATTATTATGTGATAGATATTTAATGAGATACAAAATTTTCTCTCTTCCACTCAAAATTCTTGATTATTGAGACCAAAATTTTATTTAAATACAATCCAACTAAAACACATATTAATTTGTAGATAAAATTTTGCTTGTATCCTATTATAAGTATAAAAGTGAGAAAGAAGAATTGGAAAATGAAAGTGTATTTCTGATGTAAATTGATGTCATTTTATATAAATGAAGGACTTAAATTATTACAATTAATTCACTCCTTTCACAATTAGAGATTATGCAATAACCAATTCTGCAACAAACTCTCGTATTTACAAATATATTGTATATTCTTCATATACCCTATATTGGAAGGAGACAAACTCTTAATATGTTGGTTTATATAAAAAAATTAGGATTTACTAATGTCCTTGGTTTGGTAAAGGGCATGAATCACAAATATGCTTTTAATAGTTGGGGAAGTGTTTGTTTCGAACCGGCCACAAAGACCCAATCCATTGGACCCATAACTAAGGCCTATATTAAAGGATGGAACCCCTATATTTTTAAAGTGAGATAAATATTCCCTCATCTCACCTGATCTCACTTCCCAAGTACATGCACCTCAAATATAAATAAGAATGTGTTGCCTCACACATGGTGGAGCCCATAGTGGGAAAACAATTAGGCTAACTCTCTCACACCAGGGAATCTTCTTCCCCCTATAAATATCTATTATCCATTAAAGAGACACCTTTTGCACACTAATTCATATTGCTGATAATTTATCGTGCCCTTACACCACCCCTTGATTTTTTGTCTTCGCTTGAGACTCGCTCACAGTGACTACATTGTAGAGTTTTGATCTATATCACTAACTCTTCAGATCACTCATACATGGACATACTTTACCCCTTAAGGGGAACATATCTAATCCTGACACACAAATAGTTTAGTATTGATAGCTTGGAGTGTTGTATAATATCGCTCACCATAATATTTAATTAATTGCATGTAATTAGGCAATTAATCTTGTATTAATGGGTTGAATTAGGTAAAATATCCAATTAAATAAATTAGGGTTACTTTTGAGGTAAAAAGTGCAGTCAGTGGAAATTATAGAATAAAAATGTGTGCAGACAAAAGTACCTAAAATGTAAAAGTAAAAGTAGAAATATTCCTAAAAAAATATTCCAGACCTTTGGGTAAAGTTTGAAAGTGAATCGAAGTGACTAGATAGATAAGCTTTTACGCAGTTGAAATAACTAACCTATACTAAGTAGCAAAACACAAGCCAAACACACACTTTCCTTTTTCTTCGATGGAAACATAGAGTTAGAGGAAGAGAATCAAATTTTGAAGCCCAAACCCTAGCTCACTCATCTCTCACATAAATCAATTCATTCCAAAGAAAAACTTGCATCAAATTCCTCCCTCTTTAAAGCTTACCACTTCTTGTTAGTTGGGAACCATTGTGGGTGGAGATCTTGGCTTGTTTGGGGGGCAAAAATCTTGAAGATTGGAGGAGTTTAGAGGCATTTTCTTCAAAGGGAGCTTAGGAGATCAACATTCCTTGGTTGTGTGACCTTGTGTGGTAAGTTTCCACTCCTTAACACTAGTTTCCATGGAGATTGCATGAGGTTGAAGATGATGAATAGTGATTTTATGAGTTTGAAGCTAAATCCATTTACAAATGTTGTTAGGAATGATAAATAAATGTTAGAAATGGACTTAGATTGTCATTTGGTTGTTGTTCAATAAATTGGGAAATTCATGATTGGGTTTGTGAGTTTCTAGCATTTTGAGCAATTAGTGAATTTGTTGTTTGATTGATTGGGTTCCTTGTGATGCTAGGATTGAGGCAAGCGGACCAACTTAAAGCTCCTTTAGATTGGTAAGTTCATGCCTTAATTGTGGTGTGAATATGGTTGTTGGTTGATGAATATTGATATATTCTTAGATGCAATAGATTGATTGCATTGCACCTTTATTTAGGTGTTTGTTTGTAAGATTGCTGGCAATAATTGTAAAGCTTGATTGTTTGAGTTGGTGAAAAACAAAGGTTGATATTGGAAGCAATTGAGGTAAGCCTTCGACCCTTGGGAATTGATCCCTCTGTTGTTCCACTAAGCCCTGAATGGGTAGTGTTTGTTGATAGTGTATGTAAATGCAATAAAGTAGTTTAATGATTTGTTATACATATGTGTATGCACTGAGTGTGACATAGGATGGTGTTTCCCTATGTTTTGTATGTTGCATGACGATGCGTAATTCAGACTTGGTAGTTTAGCTGGCCAATAGGACTATTTTGCATCTGAGTATCATTAGGACAACATAAGAGCTCAAGGGATGTCTCCTGGAGATGTTTTTACACATTGCATGGATATGTACTTACTGCATTATTTATTGCTATTGCTATTATATTGTGAGTGAACTATGGGGTGGAGAAATGCTCCAAGGACCCCTGGTTTACTAAGGTATATTTGTATATCTTATCCCGTATTATGGGGATCCCCTTTCAGGTACAGATGTTACAGGAGCCTCTGGTGGCAAGTGGCCATACTTGGACTAGATTGATGCATGAGGATGTTGTATTATTTTGGTTATGCATGTCATTTAGTAGTTCCTATGTATAGGATTTACATTTGAAAGCCATTTGATATGTGTACATCATGCTTTATTTCGGTGGACTTAGCCTATGCTCACCTCCTTTGGTGTCTCATGTTGTTGATGGGAGCCAAGGATTTGATCATAGTGTTTTGTAGCTTAGTACCATAGTTATGTATTAAAGACATTTATATATTGTGTAATGTTGTACTTATGGTATATATGATGGAAAGGCATGGATGCCTATTTGGATATCATGTGAGCCTTGAAATGGCAAAGAATCATGTATTGAAGTGGTTGTATAATGTCTATTAGGTGAAAGAAAACCTTTGGGGTTGAGAATCAATGTAAATATAAGGATATCAGGTCTTGTTAGCCATTTTTCATATCCTATATGATATATTTTGACTCTTGTGTCTTAATAGAATTTATATATCTTTTTATTATCTTTCCAATGAGACCAAGATTGCATCAATCGAATAAGTATAACTCAAGTTATGGGTAAAATACTAAAGTAGATTGAAATCTCCAGATCCGTGGCGCTGTGGGCGCCAAGTTGGCGCTATTGGCGCCACCAAACAATGGGTTGGCACTATGAGCGCCAAATTTAGCAGTGATGGGGCCGTAAGACGTGAAAAAGTCAGTGTTGTGGCGCTATCAGGCGGGACCTGCGACATTCAACATTCTTTTCTTCAAAAATTCATAACTTGAGCAACGGTGCTCTAAATAGAACGTGGTTTGAACCCACACGTAGCTAATGAAGAGATCTATAACATAGTGGGAGATGAGAACCATAGAGAAAGTATACAATTCTTTGTGTAACTAAAACGTGAAGGGGTTTAGTGTTGAATATCATTAAAAATGAGCTTTTAAGCCTTGTTGGTCTAATAGGACTACTTGGCACATTATGGTAGCAACGTATGGTCTAAATAAAATTACATTAAGTGTTCCACTTATAGTTTAAGTTATGATTACAATTATTGGAATTGCTTTAATTACGTAATTGATTTTAAATAGAAACATTTATTAACGAAAAGGGAAAACGTTTATTCCCATTACAATTCAATTGTTGTGATTGTAACTGCGCTTAATGCCATACGTAATGTTAACAAACCAGTTCTAGAACGGGGTGTTACATATTGTTTTTGGATGTAGGCATTGGCTAAAATCTATTGCAAAATCTTCTTATATTTGTATTTTGCACGATTTAATCTTACTCTTGGTTGGGGAAAGTTGAGTACCTTTCATGTAATGAACCCATATTTCTACAATTTACGTTTACTTATTTATATTATAGTTTGTCTTACATGACTTTCATTGCTTATATTATTGATTTACTAATCATCTATTAGTAATAATTGTCGCTGTAACTTTTGGTAAAAAAGTGGATGCGAAACACATAAAAGACAATGTTGAAATGATTGAAGGATTAATCAACTTTTAGGTGGATTACAGGAAAAAAAATATTATTCATTTAAATAAAAATTTATGAATACATAGTATTTTGGAACTAATTTACTGATTTTTTGCACTCAGTTACGCCCACAATGGGTGTGACTACTCACGCTCAATTTCAGCGCATTCCCTCACTCAAATACGCATTTTCCAGGCGTGAGGTTTAAGTGTGACTTAGTACACTATGATAGGATTGTACAACAAATGAATAAAGAAAGTCAGGGCGTTGAGATGCAGTAGAAAGGCAAAAGGCCAAACTTGTCGGAAAAATTCATATTTGATATATCCTTTACGTAATCATATCAGTATTAGCCATTCCAATCAACGTCATGTGCTAAAAAAGATTAATAAATTCCATTTTTTTTTCATTGTGCTCAAAGCTGCTACAACAATGGATAGCAAAACAAAATTAAAAAAATTAGAAAAAACACTATAAAATAGGGAAAATCTTCAGTACTACTGATGCACTAGTGCATCAGTAGTTCATTAATCCTAGGATACGTAGGCAGATCATGCGCAAATTTCTAGAATCCAAGGAATTCGCCTACGTATCCTAAGTTTTGTTCCATAAACTGGCTAAGAGTTTTTTATCTTCATTTCCTGTCTTTCTTCGCTTATCTTCGATATCCTCTCAATGATTTGCTCTTGTCGAAGAATAGGGACCTTGATTGTAACACCCCTTAGTACTCCGGTATGTTATCATTATGTATTATATTAAGCGCAGTTACAATCATAATAGTTCAATTAAAAATATGGCTAAACTTTTTCTTTTTAACCGTTGCCCATTTCATTTACATTAATTACCGTATTCAAATTAAGCTGAAACTGTAATTGTAGCACATTGACTTTGCTGAATGGATAAAACTAGCTTAGACACATCATATTGGTCTTATTTGACACTACTATGGATTTCTCATACACCCCACAACAATTTTCATTTTTATCAAACTGGCAGCTCGCTGAAGCAAGCTCCTCAGCGAGTGTAACGGCCCAATTTTCAATTGGTTAGTTAACAGACATATGGTACAAAAATGAGTCATCAATTATTGACTTTAATCAATTTAAATCATTCTAATTGGCTAGTAATTTCCTCATCTTTGGCCTATTTTTCTTAATTGATCTAACCATAATTAGCTTAAGTTAAGACCACTTACATCTCATAAAATTCACTTAAGAATTTAATTACATTATCAAAATCAAGTTTAAGCCAAATTTTTCCTAATTGCAAAATGGTCCCTAAACTGTCAAATATTTGTTCTTTGAACCACAAACTTTTCTAATAATACCATTTGGGTATAAATTGACTTGTTTGGCATGAATTGTATCTTCGTACTTGTTATCATGTCATTCACATGATTAAATCATCAAAATTTATATCGAAACTTGTTGGACAAGTGGCTTCAATACTCAAGAGGGGGGTGAATTGAGTTTTACAAAATCTTTTCGCAAAGTGCCTCCTTTGATATTTTAAAGACTATTTCTTCAATAAAGTGATTTAATAAGGAAAAATATAATTGTAAGAGCAAATGTAGTGATCAACAAAGTAAGCAAACAAATATATAAAGACAATCTAAAATACAATTTTAATACTTAAATAAAGAGATTAAGGTTAGAGGAATTGCAAACTAGATGTATCCTGGTTTGGTCACCACCACTGTGACCTACGTCCAGACTGAAGTCGCTCGATCAATTCTTTTCACTAACTATCAAGCTTGAGGGTGCTTGAAAAACCACTACAATCTTTCAAGACTTCGGGCTATTGATGCCTTACAATTTCTCACTCCAAATTTTCTTAGGAATTTGGTGACCTCTCAAGTGTATAGGGTACACTCCCCTAACTATTCAAGCAATCAAAGAAAGGTGTTTAACAATGGCTAAGTACTCTCAAAGTACAAATAACACAAGTTGAAGAACAATGATTGTTGACACTATCACAATAATAAAGCTCAAAGAGAATTTATGATCAAGAAGACAAGAATAATGCAAATAGAATGAGAATAAATGAGTAATAATGATCAAGAGGTGTGTCCCATCAAGGGGAACAATGGTCACTATTTATAGAGGGGCCCCATGACCCTTTGCACACTCATTTTCGCAAAACTAGCCATTTATAGCCGTTATTTTTGTCCTCTGGTGCAGTAGGAATCGATTCCCCATGAGTGGGAATCGATTCCCAACCTTTCAGATGAGTGGGAATCGATTCCCAACCTTTTATAAAGGCTGGAAATACGTTTAAAATCATTTTAAACCTTTTAAAACATATTTTCATAAATGCGTAATGCTATAAATCCTTTGTGTAATCACATAGTAATTCAATGCATGTATTTTAACAAAAATACGTTTGAGCTTATTCATGCAGGAAGTCAGTTACCCTCACAATTAATTCTAAGTCCTAAAGTATATTACTTGATGATTCTTGGACTTAGATTCTTCTCTTGAAGCTTGAATATTGAAGGACTTCATGATCGTTGGATGTTTGTTTCTTTTTTATTGTTGCAACTTGAAGCCTTCCTTCCATGCTTTGTTTGTTATCATCAAAATTCTAGACTTTATTTTCTGCATTGGTTTCATAATCTCCCCCTTTTTTATGATGACAAACTCAAATTGAGAAAATGATTAGCGTAGCATGAATCTTAATAAAAATGGAATTGAAGCTCCCCCTTTATCTATTGATTTATATAGAGTGTGAAGATATTTATTTTTCAAATTCATTCTCCCCCTCTTTACCTTAATATATGCCTTCCTCATATAATGGCAATGTTTCTCAGTATCTTCTCCCACTTTGGCAACATCAAAAAGTAGCACATAATCCAGCAAAAAATCTAAGCATAATAGACCATAACATAATAAACCATAAAGCACAATAAGGTCAGAGTCCCACAGATGCAAAATATCCAAAGTAAGATAACCAATATGTAAGCATAGTAAGAGTCTAAAATTATAAGAGATGGATCATGAACTAAAGGTCATCAGAGCTAGGTAGAGGTAGATACAGAAGAGGAGGAATGTCAAGGTGGTCCTTAATGCGCTTGAGGCGGTACTCCATATTAGTCTGACGGGCCTAAATAGTAGTGATGGCAGTCCCTAATGAATCAAAGCCAGACTGCATGGTGGTCTGCAATGATGTAAGGGAAGTCAAGAGAGAAGCCATGGAATGGTCCGCAGAAGAAGAAACATCAGCTGGGGCAGCATCCTGAGGAGGATCGTCTGCTGGAATGTCCTGATGAGGGGCAGCTGTTGTAGGAGGATCTGTCTGACGACCCCATACACATCTAACTTTCTTTATCTGCATTTGAGCAAGCTAGTGTTCTCCAAAGAAGTGCAAGTTATCTTTCATGATCTCACCATCATCATCAATCTGCTGAAATCACATAATGCGATAAATAAGAGTGGCATATGGAAGAGGACCGGAAGACTGGGCTTTCATCATCATAGAGCAGAAATGAAATGCCCAGTTGAAGTCAATGCTAGATCAAATTACCCACATAAGAAAGATATCATATTCATACACCACAGAGTAGTTGGAGGCCCTTGGATACAGAACGTGAGTGACAACGTAGTGAAGAATCCGGTTGTCCATAGTTAGGAGATTAACACTGAACTTGGATTTAGTGACATGTACACCGGGTTCCACAATTGATTGAATAAAGGCAGACCTATCAAACTCGGGGAACACTGCAGGGTATGTACGGCCGCCATAGGTACAACCAATCAGACTAGGCCACTCAGTGGGCGGGATGTAACACCCCGTGTATACCCGGAATATTAACATTACATCGTATTAAGCGGTGCTTAATTAAAAATGCGGAATATTCTTTTTTTTCATTTCAATTATGACGTCATTATCAATTACCAACTTGATTACTTAATCAATTTCATAAAATATCGCATGTATGTAAATTGCGATAAGACATCTACTCAAATACCTCAATATATAAATAAAGTGTGTATCTAAATCACGGCATTACATCAAGTAATCCGGAAAATATCCTGATACATTATTACAACTTCAAAAGACTCAAGACATAATCAAGACATAACAATACTATTTGTCATAGACAATCCCCATGCTCACCAAATAAACATAGTACACAACCAGTCTCATCATAAAACTCCATAAACATAACTGAAGCTATAAGCATATAAACAGCATGCAAATCCAGCATCCAATCATAGCAGCATAATATAACAGCAATCTAACTCAGCTCCGGCCTCCTGCCGCCCGAGGTCTCAACATTACCTGACCTTGAAATAAGCATTCCCCAAACGTGGGGTGAGATCTCTAAACAAGAAATCTCAGTAAGACAAAGGGTCCTCAAGGATCTTCCACCCCAAGCTCACTTACATGTGCAATATAAGTTCAAAAAGCATTTATATCATTATCAGTTCCAAAACTATGTAGTGCAATAGATATCTATGGAAAGTGTGTAATCACTATCTACTGGCCAGAGAAATGTAGGAATACGTCTATTCCCTACATGTAGTACAAGGAACACCGCTTGCACCTCACCCACAGCCTCACCCTCTTGTATGTTCTACATACTCAGGCTTACCGTATAGGTGGAACACCTCTATGCATATCAACAAGGCACTAACATATAATGGCTCAACAGCATTTCTAAAACATCAAAAGCATGTAACACAACATGCATATACCATATCCCCTTGGGACATGGTGGAACCACAACATGGCTAAACCGAGGACACGAAAGCTTACCTCTAAGCTAGCTATCCAATGCCACAAGCTCAAAGTCCAATCACAACAGATCACAATCTGATATGGACCAAATATAAATCAATAAACATGTACCACATGCATATAAATTAAAGACAACGCCTTTTCATTACGTTTTCAAGTCTTAAAGCTTCTAACAAAGCCACAAGCCCTTAATTCCATGATTCTGGCTTAGTCCATTAAATACAGAAGTTCAACTTCATCAAACTAGGGTCCAAAAACCCCCCAATAGCCTACTGTACACACAGCACAACTAGTGTTCTGTGAAATCCCAGAATATCCGGATATTTCTTGGGACCATATCCGGATATGCAATATCTGGATATCTGACTGTCCATATCCGGATATGCAATATCCGGATATACAGATTCACATATCCGGATATCCAATATCCAGATATCCCAAAACCTCATATCCGGATATCACATATCCGGATATCATATCCGGATATCCAATATCCGGATATTCCACGGGCAGATATCCGGATATTTCACGACAGAATGCAGTTTCTGCATTTTCGTGAAGATATCCCTTAAAAGTTCTTTTTTTACCGATTTTAAACACCTAATCATGCATTTCTAGGCGTGTTCAACATTACCCAACAACAAGTTATCATCTTTTAGTCATTAGATGCATCAAGGTATCATTTTTAAGCCTTAAAACTCAAGTTAAAGGTTGATACAACATACCAAGGCTCAAAACTCAGAATGGTGATGCTCTTGGAGCTCAACACAACCCCTCAAGTCTGACTCAAGGTAGATGCACGAAAATGCACAACAAGATGGCTCTTTTCTCCACAAAGATAGACACTTGGAGTTCACAAATGGCAAGACCAAGGCTTCCACTACTCAACCTCCAAACTCAGCCCTCAAGACTGACTCAAACAGTGGCTAAGACTCAGAAAAGACCATCCTTTCACTCCCACAAGGATGCTCCCAAGTGTTTACAAGGTGGAAATGTGAAGAAAATCAAGAAAGATCACAACTTGGCTCAAGAAATGGAAGTGAAAGCCAATGGAACAGTAACCAGCAAATGGTCAGCCCCAAACTCACGTAGATCTGATCCTAGGGTTTTGTGCCCATAATGGGAGTATTTATAGCCCAAACACACTTAAACACACAGTATTAACTTTAATTGCTACGCTTAGCATTTTAATCTCAAACTTTGGATTATGAAACTACATAATTTTCTAAGAATTATCATATTTTTCTGAGCACCTTTTCGGTACGCGCTTTTCAAAGCCAGTACCGGTTTCTAGCACCAGTTCTCATTATTTGGACTTGAAACTCGTTTTACCAGTCCTACATATTATTCTAGTAACTATCATGCACTTACTTTAATTTTTCGGGATACTTTTTCGGAACGCATTTATACCGACTAGCAGAACCGGTATCTGCACTTTTCTTCCGAAAAACAACTTTCAGCATTCTTAATCACTTATTATGATTATTAAGCCTCATAAATAATTATTCGGGTCAATTATGGAATCATTTCCTATTTTTGCATAATTAATTAATTAAATACCTTAATTAACGGTGCAGGTTCTTACATTCACCCCACCTTTTTAGGATTTTGACCTCAAAATCAGAAACATACCTGGTCGAAACTCGGGGTACTGCCGGAGAAGCTCGTCCTCATGCTCCCAAGTACACTCCTCAGGAGTTCTTCCAGTCCACTACACCTTGACCATTGGAATGATCTTGCTCCTTAGTTGCTTCTCGCCACGATCGAGAATTCTGAGTGGTCCGACGGGAGTCTTCAGGTTCTCCCGAACCTCCACATCATTCGGTTGCACCACGTGCGAAGGATCTGCTATGAACTTCCGAAGCTGAGACACGTGAAACACGTCGTGGATGTTAGCCAGGTTCGGAGGCAAGGCAAGCCGGTAGGCAACAGGTCCTACTCTACCAAGGATCTGGTATGGCCTAATATATCGCGGGCTCAGCTTCCTCACTCCGAGTGCCCGACCAACACCAGTGACAGGTAAAAGTCTCACAAACAAGTGTTCACCCTCACTGAACTCCAGCGGACGATGCTTGACATCATAGTAGCTTTTCTGGCGATTCTGCGCCTGCTTCAACTTTTCACGGATCTTCTGGATCTGCAAGGTGGTATCTTGGACAAAGTCCAAGCCAAAAAGCTCTTTGTCCCCAACCTCATACCAACAAGTAGGAGTCTGACACCTCCTACCATACAGTGCTTCATAGGGCACCATGCCCAGGCTAGCATGAAAGCTGTTTTTGTAAGAAAACTCAACCAACGGAAGGTACCCATCCCATGCCGAGCCCTGGTCCAACGTGCAAGCTCGCAACATGTCCTCCAAGATCTGGATGGTCCTCTCATTCTGTCCATAAGTCTGAGGGTGATAGGCGGTACTCAATCTCAACTGCGTACCAAAAGCCTCCTGCAGCGCCTCCCAGAACCGAGATGTGAACTTCGGGTCCCTATCACTAAAGATACTCTCGGGCACCCCGTGAAGCCTCACAATCTCGCGGACATAAAGCTTGGCCAACTGCTCTGTAGTGAAGCTCACCTTCACTGGAAGAAAATGGGCAGACTTCGTCAGTCTGTCCACAATGACCCAAATAGAGTCACAACCCGCCTGAGTCTTCGGCAATCCCACCACGAAGTCCATGGAAATAACTTCCCACTTCCACTGTGGTACTTCAAGAGGTTGAAGTTCACCAGACGGTCTCTGATGCTCAATCTTCACCTTCTGGAAAACCAAACACTTGGACACAAAGATAGCAACATCTTTCTTCATGCCTGGCCACCAGAAGTTCTTCTTCAAGTCTTGATACATCTTAGTAGCACCAGGGTGGATAGAAAACTGACCCTTATGGCCTTCTCCCATAACCTCCTCTGTCAACAGGCCTCGAGGAACCACAATCCTTTGCTGAAACAAAAGCAATCCATCATCATTCCAAGACACACCGTCTTGGTTCTTCACATAATCCAGACACTCTCTCTGAACTTGTGCCTCTTTAATCTTTTCTAGCAGCTCGTTCACAACATCTGATGCTTCCAACTCGAGAAGTACACTATCACACGGAGCGATCACTGCCTAGTTTCGGAACTTCTCAACCACATCGAAGTTACCAAGTAACAAACTGGATGAACTACTGGATTTCCGACTCAAAGCATCAGCTACCACATTGGCCTTGCCAGGATGATACCTTAGTTCGAAGTCGTAGTCCTTTATGAACTCCATCCATCTCATCTGCCTCATGTTCAACTCCTTCTAGTCGAACAGGTACTTCAAACTCTTGTGGTCACTGAACACCACAAACCTCAAACCAAAGAGATAATGCCTCAAAATCTTGAAAGCAAACACAATAGCAACCAACTCCAAGTCATGAGTGGGGTAGTTCTCCTCATGAGGTTTCAACTGCCTCGAAGCATAGGCAATCACTTTGCCCAACTGCATCAACACACAATCTAGCCCCTTCCCGGAGGCGTCGGTGTAAAGCTCAATCTCAAGCGCAGGACCAGGAAGTACCAACACAGGAGCAGTAGTCAGTCTCTCCTTCAATTCCTGAAAACAGACCTCACACTCGTGAGTCCACACAAATGGAGTTTCCTTCCGAGTAAGGCGAGTCAATGGCAAAACCATGGTGGAGAATCCCTTGATGAACCTTTGATAGTAACCTGCCAAACCCAGAAAGCTCCTCACTTCCGTAACTGTCTTGGGTCTCTCCCAATCCAGTACGGCCTTAATCTTGTTCGGATCCACTACAACTCCCTCAGCAGAAATAATATGCCCAAGAAACTTCACAGACTTGAGCCAGAACTCACATTTGGAAGGTTTCACATACAACTTCTTCTCCTGCAACACTTGCAGAACAGTTCTCAAATGCCCCACATGCTCTTCCTCAGTCTTGGAGTAAATCAAAATGTCGGCAATGAAGACGATCACAAACTGATCTAGGTACGGCTGGAAAATTCGGTTCATTTAATCCATGACCACAGCACGTGCATTGGTGAGACCGAACAGAATCACCAAGTACTCAAAATGACCATATCTCAAGCGAAATGCGGTCTTTGGGACATCCTCCGGCTTCACCCGAATCTGATGGTATCCGGACCGGAGATGAATCTTGGAATACACACAAGCACCCCTGAGCTGATCCAACAGATCATCAATCCGAGGAAGGGGATACTTGTTCTTGATTGTCACCTTGTTCAGCTGCCTGTAGTCGGTGTACAATCGCATTGTCCCGTCCTTCTTCTTCACAAAGATAACCGGTGCTCCCCAAGGAGACACACTCGGTCTAATGAAATCTTTCGCTGAAAGATCCTCAATATGCTTCTTCAGCTCTGCCAACTCCGGTGGCGACATCCGGTATGGAGCTAAAGAAATCGGCCCCACAACAGGCAACAGATCTATGGAGAACTCTATCTCCCTCTGTGGCGGAAACTCAGGAATCTCCTCAGCAAACACCTCGAGGAACTCCCTCACCACAGGAATGCCAGTGATATCCTCCTGTGTACCACTCACCAAACCTCCCAACACGACATAACCAAATGCCCCTGCTCTCAAGGCTCTCCTAGCCTGCAGCAACGAAATGTACGGCGAGGAACTGGCTGTGGAATCACACGGAGACAACACTACACGCTTGGCACAACAGTCAATCATCACACAATTTCTGGACAACCAATCCATGCCCAGAATAACCTCCAAGTTGGCCATCGACAATCCTATCAGATCTACCGAGAACTCACGGCCATCCCACTGAAACGCCATATCGCGATGAACAGTGGAAGCATCACATCTTTCTCCGGTGGCGGTGGTCACCCGTATCGGTGGAGAAAGCACATCACTGGGCAACTCAAGCCGCACAACAATCGGGGTAGCAACAAAAGAATGCGTAGCCCCAGAGTCAAACAACACATCAACAGCTGATGAACCAATCATAACAGTACCTCTGACAAGGTTCGGAGCTCGATCCGACTGCTGACGATCCAGAGTATAAACTCTCCCAGAAGATGGTGGCACTGCCGGTGCTGAAGTAGGTGGAAGGGGAGCCATCTGAAGTGGCACTGCCTGCACTGCAGTAGCCCTCGCCGTCGCCGACGGACAGTCTCTGGAGAAGTGGTTCTCCTTGCCACACTGAAAGCAAATCAACTGACCGGTAGAGCATGGCCCAAAATGAGTCTTCTCGCATCCCGAACACCTTGGAGCAGGAGGTCTAGCTGCACTCCCATGAGCAGAAGTCCTCTTGAACTGATTCAACGCTTGTCGAGCTGCCATCTATTTACCCTTGCCCTTGTTCCCAAACTTCCTGTCTCGCCAAGAAGTGGAACCATCAGCTGCAACCTTCGTCGCCTCAGCAACCTTGGCCTTCTTGGCGTTACTCGAGCTGTAGTAATCTTCAATATCACGATACTGCTGAACCAGTGTCCCAAAGTCTCTAGAAGCAGAACCAGCTAGGTAACCAGCAATATCCTCACTAAGTCCCCTGCGGAACTTAGCAGCCAGAAAAGTAGGCGTAGGCCTCGTCATCCTGAAGTGTGCAAACTTCACCAACTGGTTGAACTTGGCCAGGTACTCGTCCACAGATAACGAGCCCTGAACCAATCTGTCAAACTCTCCCTGCTGCCTCTCCTAAGCGTCATATGGAAAGTACTGACCCAAGAAGAAGTCCTCGAACATAGGCCAAGTCATCACATGACCCTGCATCTCGTAGACATGAGAAAGGTTTGTCCACCACTCATGGGCATCGCCCTCCAGCATGTAAGTAGCGAACATCAACTTCTGCGGATCTGTGCACTGCATGACCCGAAATATCTTGTCCAACGCTTGAAGCCAACGTGCCGCAGCAACAGGATCAAAGGATCCATCAAAGGCAGGTGGCTTATGCTTACAGAAAGCATTCAGCCGGCGATCGATCTCATCACGATCCTCAACAAAAACAGGGACGGTCTGCATGGCCCCCGTAAGTTGACTACCATCTCCCATCTGACTCTGAGAGTCATCCTGCAGACTGGGTGGAGGTGGTGGTGGTGGTGGCGGTGGAGCATGACCAACATCAGGGCCATTCCTCATCTCCTCCAACATGACTCTAAACATCGTCATGTTTGCCAGACAGTTGGCCTCCAACACGTCCTCAGTGGCCTTCCTGTTCGCCTTTCTGACGGCGTCCATCATGGTCTGGTTTGCCATTCTCATGGCCTCCTGGTCGGCTAGTCGGGCCTCCTGCATCTCAACTAATGCAGCCAGGATAGGATCAGGCCGATCCTCCGAAGTCTCGCGGTTTCTCCCGCGTCTTACCATGATTCTGCACAAGTTACACAAATTATGAGTTGATCAGGCCCACGCAATGTGGTCACATATGCATTATCATAATAATACTCGACGGAGCAAACACACAAAACAGACACAACCAAACATCCTAATCATTGCAATACATACAGGCTTTTCCCTCTAACCGTTGCTCTGATACCATAAAATGTAACACCCCGTGTATACCCGGAATATTAACATTACATCGGATTAAGCGGTGCTTAATTAAAAATGCGGAATATTCTTTTTTTCTTTTCAATTATGACGTCATTATCAATTACCAACTTGATTACTTAATCAATTTCATAAAATATCGTCTTTACGTAAATTGCAATAAGACATCTACTGAAATACCTCAATATATAAATAAAGTGTGTATCTAAATCACGGCATTACATCAAGTAATCCGGACAATATCCTGATACATTATTACAACTTCAAAAGACTCAAGTCATAATCAAGACATAACAATACTATGTGTCATGGACAATCCCCATGCTCACCAAATAAACATAGTACACAACCAGTCTCATCATAAAACTCCATAAACATAACTGAAGCTATAAGCATATAAACAGCATGCAAATCCAGCATCCAATCATAGCAACATAATATAATAGCAATCTAACTCAGCTCCGGCCTCCTGCCGCCTGAGGTCTCAACATTACCTGACCCTGAAATAAGCATTCCCCAAACGTGGGGTGAGATCTCTAAACAAGAAATCTCAGTAAGACAAAGGGTCCTCAAGGATCTTCCACCCCAAGCTCACTTACATGTGCAATATAAGTTCAAAAAGCAGTTATATCATTATCAATTCCAAAACTATGTAGTGCAACAGATATCTATGGGATGTGTGTAATCACTATCTACTGGCCAGAGAAATGTAGGAATACGTCTATTCCCTACATGTAGTACAAGGAACACCGCTTGCACCTCACCCACAGCCTCACCCTCTTGTATGTTCTACATACTCAGGCTTATCGTATAGGTAGAACACCTCTATGCATATCAACAAGGCACTAACATATAATGGCTCAACAACATTTCCAAAACATCAAAAGTGTAACGCCCGGCCACTTGCAAGAATCAATGACTGTCCCCACACACTAACACAAGACTTTTCAGTGTGCTTTGTCCTCACTCGCACACTTCCCGAGAAAACTTCCCAGGAGGTCACCCATCCCAGAATTGCTCTAAATCAAGCACGCTTAACTGTGGAGTTCTTCCGATCCGGGCTACCGAAAAGTAGATGCATCTTGTTAGCATAGGTAGTACCAATTAATTCTTATAAGCTATCCCAAACTGTGCAGTCTCATACCTGCACAACCTTTGGAATCTCTCTCTTTCGGGTGTCGATTCGATTAGATTCATTCATGCATGTAACCCCCGCTGGAAGCCTGTCAGGAGCCGCTCCTTGTCCGTGCCTCTTTGCACCGGCGATCACTCCCCGCCCTCGTCAGCGCTCGGGATGTTACATGCCCACCAACTTCTGCCTGTTTCGTCCTCGAACCACACCGTACTGGATGAGAGACCCTGCTCTGATACCACTTGTAACGCTCGACCACTTGCAAGAATCAATGACTGTCCCCACACACTAACACGAGACTTTTCAGTGTGCTTCGTCCTCACTCGCACACTTCCCGGGAAAACTTCCCAGGAGGTCACCCATCCTGGAATTGCTCCAAGTCAAGCACACTTAACTGTGGAGTTCTTCTGATCCGGGCTACTGAAAAGTAGATGCATCTTGTTAGTATAGGTAGTACCAATTAATTCTTATAAGCCATTCCTAACTGTACCGTCCCATATCAGCACAGTCTCTGGAATCCCTCTCTTTCGGGTGTTGATTCGATTCATTCATGAACCCCCAAGCTGCAAGATTTGGCATGAGCCGCTCATTGTCTGTGCCCTTTCGCACCGGCGATCACTCCCTGCCCTTTCCAGCTCTTGGGATATTACATGCCCACCAACTTCTGCCTGGCTCGTCCTCGAACCACACCGTACTGGAAGAGAGGCCCTGCTCTGATACCACTTGTAACGCCCGGCCGCTTGCAAGAATCAATGACTGTCCCCACACACTAACACGAGACTTTTCAGTGTGCTTTGTCCTCACTCGCACACATCCCGAGAAAACATCCCAGGAGGTCACCCATCCCAGAATTGCTCCAAGTCAAGCACGCTTAACTGTAGAGTTCTTCCGATCCGAGCTACCGAAAAGTAGATGCATCCTGTTAGCATAGGTAGTACCAATTAGTTCATATAAGCTATCCCAAACTTTGCAGTCTCATACCTGCACAGCCTTTGGAATCCCTCTCTTTCGGGTGTCGATTCGATTCATTCATGTATGTAACCCCCGCTGGAAACCTGTCAGGAGCCGCTCGTTGTCCGTGCCTCTTTGCACCGGCGATCACTCCCCGCCCTCATCAGCGCTCGGGATGTTACAAAAAGCATATAACACAGCATGCATATACCATATCCCCATGGGACATGGTGGAACCACGACATGGCTAAACCGAGGACACGAAAGCTTACCTCTAAGTTAGCTATCCAATGCCACAAGCTCAAAGTCAAATCACAGCAGATCACCATCTAATATGGACCAAATATAAATAAATAAACACGTACCACATGCATACAAATTAAAGACAACGCCTTTTCATTATGTTTTCAAGTTTTAAAGCTTCTAACAAAGCCACAAGCCCTTAATCCCATGATTTTGGCTTAGTCCATTAAATACAGAAGTTCAACTTCATCAAACTAGGGTCCACAAACCCTCAATAGCCTACTGTACACACAGCACAGCTACTGTTCTGCGAAATCCCAGAATATCCGGATATTCCTCGGGACCATATCCGGATATGCAATATCCGGATATCTCACTGTCCATATCCGGATAAGCAATATCTGGATATACAGATTCACATATCCGGATATCCAATATCCAGATATCCCAAAACCCCATATCCGGATATCATATCCGGATATCCAATATCCGGATATTCCACGGGCAAATAACCAGATACTTCACGACAGAATGCAGTTTCTGCATATTCGTGAAGATATCCCTTAAAGGTTCCCTTTTTACCGATTTTAAACACCTAATCATGCATTTCTAGGCGTGTTCAACATTACCCAACAACAAGTTATCATCTTTTAGTCATTAGATGCATCAAGGTATCATTTTTAAGCCTTAAAACTCAAGTTAAAGGTTGGTACCACATACCAAGGCTTAAAACTCAGAATGGTGATGCTCTTGGAGCTCAACACAGCCCCTCAAGTCTGACTCAAGGTAGATGCACGAAAATGCACAACAAGATGGCTCCTTTCTCCACAAAGATAGACACTTGGAGTTCACAAATGGCAAGACCAAGGCTTCCACTACTCAACCTCCAAACTCAGCCATCAAGACTGACTCAAACAGTGGCTAAGACTCAGAAAAGACCCTCCTTTCACTCCCACAAGGATGCTCCCAAGTGTTTACAAGGTGGAAATGTGAAGAAAATCAAGAAACATCATAACTTGGCTCAAGAAATGGAAGGGAAAGCCAATGGAACAGTAACCAGCAAATGGTCAGCCCCAAACTCACGTAGAGTAATCTGATCCTAGGGTTTTGTGCCCATAATGGGAGTATTTATAGCCCAAACACACTTAAACACACAGTATTAACTTTAATTGCTACGCTTAGCATTTTAATCTCAAACTTTGGATTATGAAACTACATAATTTTCCAAGAATTATTATATTTTTCTGAGCACCTTTCAGGTACGCGCTTTTCAAAGTCAGTACCAGTTTCTAGCACTAGTTCTCATTATTTGGACTTGAAACTCGTTTTACCAGTCCTACATATTATTCTAATAACTATCATGCACTTACTTTAATTTTCCGGGATACTTTTTCGTCACGCATTTATACCGACTAGCAGAACCGGTATCTGCACTTTTCTTCCGAAAAGCGACTTTCAGCATTCTTAATCACTTATTATGATTATTAAGCCTCATAAATAATTATTCGGGTCAATTATGGAATCATTTCCTATTTTTGCATAATTACTTAATTAAATACCTTAATTAACGGTGTGGGTTCTTACATTCACCCCACCTTTTTAGGATTTTGACCTCAAAATCAGAAACATACCTGGTCGAAACTCGGGGTACTGCCGGAGAAGCTCGTCCTCACGCTCCCAAATACATTCCTCAGGAGTTCTTCCAGTCCACTGCACCTTGACCATTGGAATGATCTTGCTCCTTAGTTGCTTCTCGCCACGATCGAGAATTCTGAGTGGTCCGACGGGAGTCTTCAGGTTCTCCCGAACCTCCACATCATTCGGTTGCACCACGTGCGAAGGATCTGCTATGAACTTCTGAAGCTGAGACACGTGAAACACGTCGTGGATGGTAGCCAGGTTCGGAGGCAAGGCAAGCCGGTAGGCAACAGGTCCTACTCTACTAAGGATCTGGTATGGCCTAATATATCGCGGGCTCAGCTTCCTCACTCCGAGTGCCCGACCAACACCGGTGACAGGTAAAAGTCTCACAAACAAGTGTTCACCTCACTGAACTCCAGCGGACGATGCTTGACATCATAGTAGCTTTTCTGGCGATTCTGCGCCTGCTTCAACTTTTCACGGATCATCTGGATCTCCAAGGTGGTATCTTGGACAAAGTCCAAGCCAAAAAGCTCCTTGTCCCCAACCTCATACCAACAAGTAGGAGTCTGACACCTCCTACCATACAGTGCTTCGTAGGGCGCCATGCCCAGGCTAGCATGAAAGCTGTTTTTGTAAGAAAACTCAACCAACGGAAGGTACCTATCCCATGCCGAGCCCTGCTCCAACGTTCAAGCTCGCAACATGTCCTCCAAGATCTGGATGGTCCTCTCATTCTGTCCATCACTCTGAGGGTGATAGGCGGTACTCAATCTCAACTGCGTACCAAAAGCCTCCTGCAACGCCTCCCAGAACCGAGATGTGAACTTCGGGTCCCTATCACTAAAGATACTCTCAGGCACCCCGTGAAGCCTCACAATCTCGCGGACATAAAGCTTGGCCAACTGCTCTGTAGTGAAGCTCACCTTCACTGGAAGAAAATGGGCAGACTTCGTCAGTCTGTCCACAATGACCCAAATAGAGTCACAACCTGCCTGAGTCTTCGGCAATCCCACCACGAAGTCCATGGAAATACCTTCCCAATTCCACTGTGGTACTTCAAGAGGTTGAAGTTCACCAGACGATCTCTGATGCTCAATCTTCACCTTCTGGAAAACCAAACACTTGGACACAAAGATAGCAACATCTTTCTTCATGCCCGGCCACCAGAAGTTCTTCTTCAAGTCTTGATACATCTTAGTAGCACCAGGGTGGATAGAAAACTGACCCTTATGGCCTTCTGCCATAACCTCCTCTGTCAACGGGACTCGAGGAACCACAATCCTCTGCTGAAACAAAAGCAATCCATCATCATTCCAAGACACACCGTCTTGGTTCTTCACATAATCCAGACACTCTCTCTGAACTTGTGCCTCTTTAATCTTTTCTAGCAGCTCGTTCACAACATCTGATGCTTCCAACTCGAGAAGTACACTCTCACACGGAGCGGTCACTGCCAAGTTTCGGAACTTCTCAACCACATCGAAGTTACCAAGTAACAAACTGGATGAACTACTGGATTTCCGACTCAAAGCATCAGCTACCACATTGGCCTTGCCAGGATGATACCTTAGTTCGAAGTCGTAGTCCTTTATGAACTCCATCCATCTCCTCTGCCTCATGTTCAACTCCTTCTGGTCGAACAGGTACTTCAAACTCTTGTGGTCACTGAACACCACAAACCTCAAACCAAAGAGATAATGCCTCAAAATCTTGAAAGCAAACACAATAGCAGCCAACTCCAAGTCATGAGTGGGGTAGTTCTCCTCATGAGGTTTCAATTGCCTCGAAGCATAGGCAATCACTTTGCCCAACTGCATTAACACACAACCTAGCCCTTTCCCGGAGGCGTCGGTGTAAAGCTCAATCTCAAGCGCAGGATCAGGAAGGACCAACACAGGAGCAGTAGTCAGTCTCTCCTTCAACTCCTGAAAACAGACCTTACACTCGTGAGTCCATACAAATGGAGTTTCCTTCCGAGTAAGGCGAGTCAATGGAAAAACCATGGTGGAGAATCCCTTGATGAACCTCCAATAGTAACCTGCCAAACCCAGAAAGCTCCTCACTTCCGTAACTGTCTTGGGTCTTCCGTAACTATCTTCACGTAACATGTACCACATGCATACAAATTAAAGACAACTCCTTTTCATTATGTTTTCAAGTTTTAAAGCTTCTAACAAAGCCACAAGCCCTTAATCCCATGATTTTGGCTTAGTCCATTAAATACAGAAGTTCAACTTCATCAAACTAGGGTCCACAAACCCTCAATAGCCTACTGTACACACAGCACAGCTACTGTTCTGCGAAATCCCAGAATATCCGGATATTCCTCGGGACCATATCCAGATATGCAATATCCGGATATACAGATTCACATATCCGGATATCCAATATCCAGATATCCCAAAACCCCATATCCGGATATCCAATATCCGGATATTCCACGGGCAGATATCCGGATATTTCACGACAGAATGCAGTTTCTACATTTTCGTGAAGATATCCCTTAAAGGTTCCCTTTTTACCGATTTTAAACACCTAATCATGCATTTCTAGGCGTGTTCAACATTACCCAACAACAAGTTATCATATTTTAGTCATTAGATGCATCAAGGTATCATTTTTAAGCCTTAAAACTCAAGTTAAAGGTTGGTACAACATACCAAGGCTCAAAACTCAGAATGGTGATGCTCTTGGAGCTCAACACAGCCCCTAAAGTCTGACTCAAGGTAGATGCACGAAAATGCACAACAAGATGGCTCATTTCTCCACAAAGATAGACACTTGGTGTTCACAAATGGCAAGACCAAGGCTTCCACTACTCAACCTCCAAACTCAGCCCTCAAGACTGACTCAAACAGTGGCTAAGACTCAGAAAAGATCCTCTTTTCACTCCCACAAGGATGCTCCCAAGTATTTACAAGGTGGAAATGTGAAGAAAATCAAGAAAGATCACAACTTGGCTCAAGAAATGGAAGGGAAAGCCAATGGAACAGTAACCAGCAAATGGTCAGCCCCAAACTCACGTACAGAAATATGATCCTAGGGTTTTGTGCCCATAATGGGAGTATTTATAGCCCAAACACACTTAAACACACAGTATTAACTTTAATTTCTACGCTTAGCATTTTAATCCCAAACTTTGGATTATGAAACTACATAATTTTCTAAGAATTATCATATTTTTCTTATATTTTTCTGAGCACCTTTCCGGTACGCGCTTTTCAAAGCCAGTACCGGTTTCTAGCACCATTTCTCATTATTTGGACTTGAAACTAGTTTTAAAAGTCCTACATATTATTCTAGTAACTATCATGCACTTACTTTAATTTTCTGGGATACTTTTTCGGCACGCATTTATACCGACTAGCAGAACCGGTATCTGCACTTTTCTTCCGAAAAATGACTTTCAGCATTCTTAATCACTTATTATGATTATTAAGCCTCATAAATAATTATTAGGGTCAATTATGGAATCATTTCCTATTTTTGCATAATTAATTAATTAAATACCTTAATTAACGGTGCAGGTTCTTACACGGGACAATAATGGATTTCCCTTTAATTGCAGCTGTCAGAGCGTCATTCTCAAAGGACACAGTACAATAGAATGCTCTAACCATATTCTCCACATATTTCTTATTCAGAATGGACATTTGAAGTAGATGGTTACGGCTCAATAGATCACAGATTTCAAAATCTTCATCGTCCAGAAACTTGATATCTAGATACTTCGTCTCGATGATTTTTCGCTTTGCATACTTCTTCAGGAAAGTGGAGTACAGACTTGCAGTCGTAAAATATCTTCCATGAAGAGTGGTTCTTTTGCGCTTCGGGTTTGAAGTATCAGCCATGAGATATACCTGTGTTGAGCAAAAGAAATCAGATGTGCACGATGCAATGAAACCAAGGTGCAAGACATGCAAGACATATGCCCATCTTGGCTAGGATGGAATTAAATCATCAGACTAGAATATATATAAAAATGTACTAGTGGAGTCTAAATATCAGGGGTGGTAATAACATATATGCAACAAGAAGAATTGACTTGCAACCGAACGGGATACATAGTATTCAGTCTCCAAAGAAAAATCAGATTAACATATAAGACACAAAAATTTAATGAGATGAGAGTACTGCACACTAAAAAAGAATTGATTTGCAGGCCCTGACAGTTTGGATACAAAGGGTTCAGCAACAACAACAAAAAAAGAATGAACAAAATTGCAGACCTGCCACAGGTTCAAAGTGAAATACCACCATTTGCTGACAACTACCCAAGCATCAAATTTACCACTTAGCATAATTTTCCCATAAGGATCACAGCTACAAACCGAAACATCATAACAAAGTATCACAGAACCAGAATCAGAGGGCAGCAGCATGCAAATTGGGGGTTGGGGAAACAACACATGGCAGATGCGAGACAGATCGAACACATAGTAGGCAAGTCTTCTACAAGGCATATCAGAGGGCATGTAATTAAAGGAAAATCAAAATTACCAGTAGATGAAGGAGAGACGTACCAAACCAGAAATGAATGCGCAAATGGTTGGGGATAGAGACAGACCCTTACCACACCAGTTATGGAGAATGATAACAGACCACGCACAGAGACGAATGTGAAATGGAGAGGAAAGAGGATTCTGGGAAGAACTTACCATACAATTTCACGGGTTGTAGGGTAAATGGATGTGCACACAGGGAATGGGGCACAATTTCGAGCACTAAGCCATAAGCATTGCACGAATGGGGCAGGATGTGAGAAAAAGGTTCCTGTTATGTAACGTTAAAAGTCTGATTTAAAGTTACAGAACATTGGAAATCGATTCCCTAATGAGTGGGAATCGATTCCTTAAGTGAGAAGTTTTAGAAATCGATTTCCTTGATACGCAGGAATGGATTCCTTAGCTTGGGAATCGATTTCCACGAGTCAGGAATCGATTCCCTACCCTGGTAGAAAGCATTAATGAACTTGGAATGGAGCTGTTAAGGTGGCTTTGATATGTATAACTTAATTTTGATCAAATAAGTCATGTAATGTGAGTAATTTAAGCATATTAAGCATGTATAAATGTCTTCTATAATGATTAGATGAATACATAAAGGTAGAATCATACTTCTATGATGAATTGTGCATCTATACATAGGGAAATATGAGTGAGATCGAGAATATATATTAAGTATGTGCTTCTCACAAGTATGATGGATCAAGTGTTAGTATTTGGGTGTCCAAGAGACAATCTTATGATTAAATAAGGACATAGATGTAGACCTTTGTATTGTCGCAAATAAATAAAAGCATTCTTTATCCTGTTTCATATTTTGTCTCGATATTACTGTTAACTGGATAAACCCCTTGGAATAAAATAGGTATCTCTTGAGTATCTGTGATGAGATCACGATCATGAGGATTCAAGGATATTGGATGTTTATTCCTAATTTTATGTTCCTAGTCTAGAGACACTGAGAATGGGGATCAGTGATCTCGGGTAAGACTAGCACGACTTATCTACTTGTATTCGGATGCAAGGTAAAGACCTCATGAGCTACAGATATGGAGATGTCTTAGCTAAAGTCGTGGGTGGATCTATAACGGTATAGCTCGCACTGAACAGACCCACAAAAGAGACTCTCTGAGGAAATCTCACAGAGAGTATCATTAGAGTAGTCTCTTTATATTTGGGTATGTCTTTCCTTAGACCAGAAGTTATTACCTAGACTGTGTTCTAGAAGGCATGCTTTGACTGTATACCTCGTCTGCCTGAAACATGGAGACTCATAGGTATACTGTTGGGCTTGTCCTGAAAGAGCACAGGGCTAGGGTGATAAGCTGAAGGAATTCGTCACATCTCTGTAAGAGATTTAGTTATCTGTAAATCGGAGAAATCGGGATGACATTTACAGAGACTCGGGAATCTATGCATAGTAAAAGAGATCATGAGATGATCTATCTTTAGAGTCAGTAAATTGAAGATTCCCTATTTCGAATAAAGCTTACCCTAAACCGCAAGGGTTGATACGTTTCCTTACCCTAGGTTTTATGGGAAGGTAACCGAGACGAAAGGAAATACATACGGCAACCAAATATGTGTAATAGGATGATTATGTCATTAACCTCACTAGCTCTGGGGCAACAAAGCATTGCTAGTGCTCTGTGTTGTCATTAGATGAGTGTTGGGCTTATTGGGCCCAAGCCCATTTATGTCAGTGGCTATGTTGGGCCTATTGGGTCACACACTAACACCTTATTGTCATGACAATATAGCATTAAAGGTATTGGGCCTAATAATGGTTGTTAGCCCAAGAAGAAGTTTGGAAGCCCACCAAAAGGAAAAAAAGGGCGCATGGTTAGTTAATGGGCTTGGATGGTCCAAGACATTACTAATTAATTTAATTAGTTAAATTAATTATCAAATGTTTAAATTTTGAATTTTGAATTTTGAATTTTGAATTTGAATTTTGAAATTCGAATTTTGAATTTGAAATTTGAAATTTGAAATTTGAAATTTGAAATTTTGAATTTGAATTTTGAATTTGAAATTTGAATTTGAATTTGGAATTTGAATTTGAATTTGAATTTAAAATTTAAATATTTGAACGTTTGAATTCAAATGTGTGAATTCGAATTTGAATTGGCTATGAAAAGTTGTTTCATAACAAAAGGATAAGATAAGATCTTGTTGGAACAAATCCCAAATATCAAGAGGAGATCTTTGAGAATCTTCTAGTGAGGATATGGGGCGCTGATTTAGGTATCTGATGATGGTCATAGGATCAACCAAATGAGCTCCAGTCAGATTTGGTTTGTTGAGAGAATAAGTGAGACAGTTGGTTCAAATTTGAATGCAACTGTTCAATGTATCAGGACTGTTACGAGGCCAAGTGGGGCGCACCATATGGCTGGCCATATGATGGTTGTTGAGTCAGATTCTTGTTGAGATATTCACTTGATATCATGAGGATGTGAGAGGAGGTTGTTGAAAAGATTTGAATTTTGCAACAACTCCACTCATCCCCCTAGTGTGCGCTATATATAGGGCCTTATTTGAGTGAAGAAAATCAGATTTTAATTAACTCATTCTCTCATCTCCTTGTGGGTTCCTTTTGTGAGGTTTTTCTTAAGAGAGTTTCGAAATAACCTAGCCTTTTAAAAGAAAACCATGCGCCACTATTGTGTCTATTCTTGCTGAATATACACTCTTCTAAACACTTTGGCCTAGCCTCCTCTTTCACACATTGGGCGCATAACTTGCCTCCATTGGTGTTTTCGTTGGTGGCCTTGAAGAAGAGTTCTTCCGTCTTGACAAAGGGTGGTGTGGATCAACATTAGAGGGCTTGCATCTTCAAGCCTCATCTTGATCATCCTCCAGTTTTGGAAAGCAAACAAGGTAACATCCATGCCCTAAAGCGTGTTAGGGCTTCGGCTGTGGACAAAGCCACATTATTTTGTTTCTTACTATGCCAAGACACTAAAGAGCAACCAAGAAAGTGGCAAGTGCCACTAGTGCTCTTCCTAACCAATTTGCATCCCGCAAAATCGGAATCAGAATAGCCTAGTAACTCACATGATGCACCCTTAGGGTACCATAGTTCCATTTGTGAAGTGCCTACAAGATATCTCATAATTCTTTTTACGGCACTTAAGTGTGATTCTTTAGGATTAGCTTGAAATCTAGCACACATGCACACACTAAACATAATATTGGGCCTACTTGTGGTTAAGTAAAGAAGTGAGCCAATCATACCTCGATATTTAGTAATTTCTATGGATTTACCTCCTTCATCTTTGTCTAAAGAGCAAGATGTACCCATGGGAGTGTCAATGGCCTTGGAGTTGTCCATTCCAAATTTTTTGAGCAACTCCTTGCAATATTTAGCTTGATTGATGAATATCTCATCCTTTTGTTGCTTTATTTGGAGATCAAGAAAGAAGTTGAGCTCTCCCATCATAGACATCTCAAATTCACTTTGCATAAGGTTGGCAAATTCTTCACAAAGATTAACATTAGTGGAACCAAATATAATGTCATCAACATAGATTTGTGCAAATAATAGATGATCATTTTTCTTCTTTATAAAGAGAGTTGTGTCCACTTTTACTCTTGAAAAACCTTTTTCTAAAAGAAATTTGCTTAATCTTTCATACCAAGCTCTTGGAGCTTATTTCAAACCATATAAAGTTTTTTTAAGTAAAACATGGTTAGGTAAATCATGATCTTCAAAACCGGGAGGTTGATCAACATATACTTCTTCTTGAATGTATCCATTTAGAAATGCACTTTTAACATCCATTTGAAAAAGTTTGAAGTCCATTATGCATGCGAATGCAAGTAATAATCTAATAGCTTCTAATCTAGCAACGGGAGCATAAGTTTTATCATAATCAATACCTTCCTCTTGATTATATCCTTTAGCAACAAGTTTAGCTTTATTTCTAGTTATTATACCATTTTCTTCAAGCTTGTTCCAAAAGACCCATTTGGTTCCAATTATTGAATAATCATTTGGTTTTGGCACAAGTTCCCAAACTTGATTTCTTTCAAATTGATTTAGTTCTTCTTGCATTGCCAAGAACTAATGTTCATCAATAATTACTTCATTTATGGTCTTAGGCTCAATTTGAGAGACAAAAGCTAAATGATTACAAATATTTCTAATTGAGTTTCTAGTAGTTACCCCTTTGGATATATCACCAATTACCACATCAATGGGGTGTCCTCTAACTACTCTCCAATCTTGTGGTAGATTGTTTCCATCATTGGTTTGTTGACTCGGTGTTTCTTCATTACTTGCTTCCTTTTCTTTTTTCCTTTCATCTTCCTCTTTGCCATCCAAGTTTATGTTTTCCATGCTTTCTATAAGATCATCATCAAGTTCCTTTCTAGGAAAGACATTGTTAGTCTCATTAAATACAACATGAATAGACTCTTCAATGACCATTGTTCTTTTATTATAGACTCTATAAGCTCTACTTATGAGTGAATAGCCTAGAAATATGCCTTCATCGGCTTTAGAGTTAAATTTGCCAAGGTTTTTTTTCCATTGTTTAAAACAAAACATTTGCAACCAAAGACATGAAAATATGAAATATTGGGTTTTCTTCCTTTGTAAAGTTCATAGGGAGTTTTCTTCAAAATAGGTCTGATTAAAGCACGGTTCATAACATAACACGCGGTGCCAACGACTTCCGCCCAAAAATATTTTGGAAGATCATTTTCATTTAACAAGGTTCTAGCAAGTTCTTCCAATACACGATTTTTCCTTTCTACAACTCCATTTTGTTGTGGAGTTCTAGGAGCCGAAAAATTATGTTCAATACCATTTTCTTCACAAAAGATTTCGAAATCTTGATTTTCAAATTCTCCACCATGATCGGTTCTAATTGAAACAATATTTGAAGATTGTTCATTTTGAATAAACTTGGCTAGTCTCTTGAATGATTTAGCATCGTTTTTATATGTAAGAAATAAAGTCCAAGTATAGCGAGAAAAATCATCCACAATGACCAAAGCATAGTAATTGCCACCAAAGCTCATAGTTCTAATTCGTCCAAAAAGATCCATATGCAAAAGTTGTAAAGGCTTTGTGGTAGAAACAATGTTTTTTGATTTAAAAGATGCCTTTACTTGCTTTCCCATTTGACAAGAATCAAAAACTTTATCTTTTTCAAATTTGAGCTTTGGTAACCCAATCACTAGGTCTAATGAAATCAATTTGCTTAATTGACCCATGCCAATATGTGCTATTCTTCTATGCTGTAACAGCCTGTTACGTACCAGAAATGTTATCATTTCATATGGTATTAAGCGCAGTTACAATAACAGTAATTGAGTTAATTAAATTACGGGTAAACTTTTTCTTTTATTAATTCCTCATTGTTAAACAATTACCATTTCCGTAACCAATTAAAACAACGTCATAATTGTAAATACAAAACTCGCGGAAGCATAAAACATATTAATTATCATCTCTCTAAGCCATACCATTGATTTTAGATTTCATAAAACACATTTTCAAAATCTTACACAGTGGTAATCGATTACCATCCTTGAGGTAATCGATTACCAAAGGTTACTGTAGAAGTCAGTAGCTCAATTTGGGCTCCCCTGTTTTGGGTAATCGATTACCTAGACATAGGTAATCGATTACTGAACTAGATAATCGATTACCTATGTCAAGGTAATCGATTACTTTGAACACAGTGGCTCAATTTTGCTTTCCCTGTTTCAGGTAATCGATTACCAAAGAAAAGTAATCGATTACCCTACTGTAAAAATGACAGATATCAGCATTTAAAACACAAAAAGGGTGATACACTCCACTACCCAAAATACAGTTCATACAAGATCTAATGTAGGCTCTAGTCCCTTCCATCATGCATATTCCTTACCACTGTATCATTTTACATCATTCACCATATCCTTTGCCATTTACACATCATATGGCTCATGTTACATCACATGTAACCAAATGCCTCTAAATGCAAAATATGTGGCCATGGACAAGTCTCATGCTCACCAATAAGTCATTGTAAACAATAGGCATGAAATGTAAAGCAATTACAAAAGACTTAGAATCTAGTCTGAACACCACAAAAGCATGGAATCTCAACATGCAATGTGTTCATGATCTAAGTCCAAAATTCTAAATATAATACTATGTGCATCAAATATGCTCCTCCAAAATGCCATGCTCTCCATATGCACATCATTCTAGAATCCTCCACTAAGCGGGCCTCTTGCCCGAAGCTCCTCCATGCTCACTATAGCCTGAAATGATGTCCCCAAATGCGGGGTGAGATATACAAATATATCTCAGTAAACCAAGGGTACTAGAGGATCACTCCACCCCATGGCTCACTCGATGTGCAACAATAACATCATGTAAAATGCATAACATACAAAATCACAACAACTGGGCACAAATCCAAGAACATCCACATAAGGATTCCGTCCAAGGACCCCATCATATAACTCCCGGGAAGCTTCCTGGTGCCTCTCCCATGGATGAGACGACCCCATGGCAAAACCCAACTGAAACTCCTCATGAGCCCTATCCAGCGAAAGTCCCACGTTTGGATCATCCTGGTGCCGCTCCCAAAGTCGGCCCCGCAGCAAAACCCAACCGGAATCCCCAAAGGATATCTCCAGCGAAATTCCAAACAACACACATCTACTGGCCAGAGATCACAAAATTTCACACACAACATGCTCCAAGTATGTCACACAATAATGGATGAACATACATATTCACACAATGCCAAAAGCACAAAATCCAACCACAACCTTCCATTAGGTGTGGTGGAGCACACAAGGGACTAAACCCAAGTTCCAAAGGTTTACCTCAACTCCAAGCACAATGCTCCGAAACGTACGCTCCAAGTTCAATCCTCCACTATTTCGTCCGTGAGAGGCAACCAATATGATCAAACTCAATGACCATTAACCAATTGCAAACAACCAATCAATTTTCACAAGGATTTAAACCAATTATAGCCACTTAAGCAAAATGGCCTTCTCACCAATTAATTCAACTAACTCAACCATTTTAGATCATCAATCTAACTCACCATTTATTCACCAATGCATCAACCATTGATTAAACCACATTCTCACATCATTTTTCCCAAAATCCTCCTATGGTTCGAATTCCTTAATTAAGCATACACTAAGACTTTCTATTCAATTTAACACTTATACACCTCCTTTAATCCTATAATTAATTCATACCAATGGTCCATAATTCAATTCTTCAATTTTACCACATACAAATTTCACAAAATCATCATATCAACTCCAATTTTCACTAAGTTATAATTTTCCAAATCACCATAATTTTTATTGCATCAATCATCATCGTTTATCATTCTAAGCATTTAATTCCAAAGGAGATATACCATTTAATGCTCCTACCTACCATAACTCAATTTAAAACTTCAAAACCATCATGAATATTATGATCTCCATGAAAACTCAAAGAGAATGGAAAAACTTACCACCAATAGCCTCCAATGGTCCAAGGGAGTGATCTCCAACCAATGGTTCAACACAAAAAACCCCAAAAATTCCCCAAAATCCCCAATTTTTCGTTGCTGTTTTAGGGGCTTTTCCCCTCTACAATGCTCCCCACAAGATGCACTCGACATGAAAGTCACTCACAAGATGATGGGGAACAACTTTGTAGTTGGAAGTTTCTCTCAAAAGTGTCTAGAAAAAGAGTTAGAATTTCAAACCAACCCTAAGCCTCTCCAATGGATGTGCACGACGGGGAAGAAGAGAAGGGAGGAGAGAGAGAGAGGAGAGAGAAATGGGAGGAAATTAGATTTTGTGACTTTAAGTCACCTAATCCACTTAAAGTGGGTCCCACACGTCATTTACCTTTCTTAAATCATCCATTTTAATCCACAATTTCATAACCTACGTATTTTTCTCGTTCACGTCATATTTTTACTTCCTAAAAATACTGATCATATTTTCACGCTTACCGGTACAATTATACTGCAGTATTTTACACCGGAAAAATTACTATTCATCAAATTTTCCGAAACTTGTCTATCTACTCGATTTTTCGTCTTGAATCCATTTTCGGCATTATTTTTATCATTTGAGACCTTCTACTCAACTTTTTATGCCTAGAGATACGTGTTTGGTAAATTACCATTTTGCTCTTTTTACGTATTTTGGCTCTAATTTCAGGATTTTCACTAATCCTACCCTTTTAATCAACATTACCACATATAATTATACCTTTAGAAATACGAGGTGTTATATATGCCATAACCAAGAGTCGTCTTCCTTACTAATCAAACATTTATCGTCATTTGAAGGTATACCATCTAAGTCTATCATATAAATGTTATCCACTCTATGACCAAGAAACTTAACTTGCCCATCAATTAGACTTTCAATTTTTCAAGAGGTTGAATAAAAAATTACTCTATAATTTTTATCACATAATTGACTAATGTTAAGCAAGTTATGTCTAAGGCCCTCAACAAGTAAAATATTTTCTATAGAGACGAAGGAGTTACCAACTTTTCCAATACCATGTATCTTCCCTTTGTTGTTATCTCTATAGGAAACATGTACATGCTCTTACTTTGTGAATGATTAGAATTTAGTTACATCTCTCGTCATGTGACTTGAGCAACCACTATCCAAGTACCACTTGGAGCTTTTAGCCTTCAAACAAACCTACATCACAAAGTCAAGATTTAATCTTTGGTACCCACACCTTGTTGGGTCCTTGTGTGTTAGTTTTGGGCTTAGTTCCCTTAGGAATCCACACTTTCTTTTTCCCAATAATACCATTCTTTCTAACTTTACATGTGGAAGCACTATGATCTTTTCCCCCACAATGAAAACATTTAATGAATCAGCTACTTGTCATGTAGGATGGAGAAATGAAAAAGTTTTTATATGATTTTTCTTGTGTACTAATGTCAAAGCCTAAGCCGGATTTGTTAAACATGCATCTTTGTTTACCAAGAACCACATTTAAATTATCTCTACCACATGTGAATTTGCTTAGAATTTCGTTTAAGTCATCAATTTCATTGTTTAGATCTTTACATGATGTACATGAAGATGCATGATCATTTGAAGATACGCATTTGATACAACTAGTGCTAGCATCAAGTAATTTAAGAGTTTCATTTTCATCTTTCCAATCTTTTACCTCCTTTTCTAAAGATGCAATTTGATTTTCCAAAGAGGTAATAGTTTTTCTTGATGCTCTAAGAGTTTTAACATGTTCTAGTGTTTCATTATGCATTTCTTCAAACATTTTAGACAACTCATCATATGAAGGAGAAATAGTAGAGCAATATGAATTTACCTCATTTTCGGATTCATCCTCATTTGCCATTTAGACATATATGTTGAGTTCCTTTGCTTGATTTCTCTGGTGGTCTCCCATCTTGCATGAAGCATAATTTTGCTTCTTCCTTGGAGCCATCATCGGAAAAACTAGATTCATCATCCCAAGCAAGATAAGCCTTCTTGAAGTTCTTTCTATCCTTGTCTTGCTTCTTTTCATATTTGTCTTCCTTCTGAATATTTGGACAATCCGATTTGTAGTGACCGGGTTTTCCACATTCATAGCAAGTGATGGTGAGTTGTGAGGATCCTTCATCTTTGGATCTTCTTCTAGGAGGAAATGCGGGTCTCTTCGAAAAATTCTTCTTAAAAATTTTTCCATACTTCTTCACGAAGAGACTCATCTCATCTTCATCAAGATCACTTTCAAAATCTCCAATTTTTTCTTCATTCTTCTCTTTGCTTGGTGTTGAGACTTTTAAGGCAATTTCCTTACTTTTTTTTATGGCTTATTCCTTCAAGGTTATTCGACTTAGCTCCATTTCATACTCTTGAAGTTTGCCGAACAAGGTTGCAAGATCATGGTTTTCAAATCTTTTGATTCCGTTATAGCTGTCAACTTGGGTTGTCATTCCCTATTATGCACACTTCTCATCACCTTAGCAATTAACTCAAGGTTAGTAAAAGATTTATCTAAAGAATTTAGATGAGTGACAAGGTGTGTGAATCTCTTATGCATACTTTGAATGCTTTCACTTTCATGAATCTCAAACATTTTAAATTCTCTAGTGAGTGCATTTAATTTTGTAAATTTAACATCACTAGTTCCTTCATGGGTTATTTGAAGAATATCCCACATTTCCTTAGCATTCTTACAATTTGAAACACGAAAATATTTATCACGACCTAAGGCATTTGAGATCAAGTTTTGAGCTTTAGCATTCCAATTTCCTTTCTTAACTTCATCTTCGGTGTAATCATATATATCTTTAGGAACATCTTCATTTTTCTCATTTTTTATAGTGGGTGGTGTATACCCTTTTTCAACTATGTTCCATACTCTTAAATCATTAGATTGAAGAAATATTTTCATCCGACTCTTCCAATAAGAATAATCGACGCCATTGAAAAATGGAGGTCTAGTAGTAGAAGATCCCTCAAAGGGCATATCATGGTTCAACGAAGCCATCCCTTGATATTTTAAAGACTATTTATTCAATAAAGTGATTAAATAAGGAAAAATCTAAGTGTAAGAGCAAGTTTACTGATCATCAAAGTAAGCAAGCGAATATATAAAGACAATCTAAAATGCAATTTTAATACTTAAATAAAGAGATTAAGGTTAGAGAAATTGCAAACTAGATGTATCCTGGTTCGGTCACCACCACCGTGACCTACGTCCAGACTAAAAACGCTCGATCAATTCTTTTCACTAACTATCAAGCTTGAGGGTGCTTGAAAAACCACTACAACCTTTCAAGACTTCGGGCTCTTGAAGCCTTACAATTTTTCACTCCAAATTTTCTTAGGAATTTGGTGACCTCTCAAGTGTACACTGCCCTAACTATTCAAGCAATCAAAGGAAAGTGTTTAACAATGGCTAAGTACTCTCAAAGTACAAATAACACAAGTTGAAGAACAATGGTTGTTGACACTCTCACAAGAATAAAGCTCAAAGAGAATTTATGATCAAGAAGTCAAGAATAATGCAAATAGAATGAGAATAAATGAGTAATAATGATCAAGAGATGTGTCCCATCAATGGGAACAATGGTCACTATTTATAGAGGGGCCCTATGACCCTTTGTGTAAAACCTCGTGTATACCCGGTTTGTTATCATGTCATCGTATTAAGCTACGCTTAATTAAAATTGCGGAATAACTTTTTCTTTTCAATTATGACGTCATTAATATTAACCAAGTTGATTGCTTAGTTCTTTTTCAAAATATTGCCTATATGTAAATTGCAATAAAGCTAAATACACTGAATAACCTCAATATATAAATAACTGTGAGTTTCTAAGTCACGGAGCTACAACACGTAGTCTGGACCATAATCCTGATACCATTATACAACTCAATACTAAATCAGCAAAGTCAACACAATATGGCATGGACAACCCCCATGCTCACCAAATAAGGCAACAAAGCCCAGCAGAGTCTCAAATCAAACAACATAATAAAAAATAAATAGCATGTCAGCATCCAACATATCATCATAACAGCAGATATCTAACTCAACTCCGGCCTCCTGCCGCCCGAGGTCTCAACCCCCGAGTTACCTAAACCTGAAATATGTACCCCAAACGTGGGGTGAGATCTCTAAACAGAAATCTCAGTAAGACAAGGGGTCCTCAAGGATTTCTCCACCTCAAGCTCAATTACATGTGCAATATAACTTCTAAAAGAAGTAAAACAGTATAAGTTCCAAAATCAGTGCAATGCAGCAGAATAATCATGTCATGTGTGTCAACTATTCTACTGGCCAGAGAAATGCAGGATTTACATACGTCTATTACCTACATTCAGTGCAAGTCACTACTTACACCCACCCATAGAATCACCCTATGGCATTCTCATACATACACAGGCTTACCGTCTTAGTGGAACAACACATGCATATTATAAGCACTTGCACATAACAGCTCAACAACATTTCAAAATCAATACATGAAAACACATCATGCATATAAACCATCCCCCCATGGGGTATGGTGGAACCAACAATGGCTAAACCGAGGACACGAAAGCTTACCTCGCAAGCTAACTATCCAACCAAGAGTCCAACCAAGCTCAAAGTCCACAAATAGCAGAATCACAATCTGTTTTAGACCAGCAATAATATCAACAATCAAGATCTACAAGCATATGACATAAAGACAACGCTTTCCTTTTACGTTTCATGTCTTTAGGCTTCTCACAAAGCCATAAGCCCTTAATCACTTAGATTCTGACTTAGTTAATTATTACAGAGATTCAACTTAACCAATCTAGGTCCACAAACCCCAAATACAGTTCTGTATGAACAGAACAGTCACTGCCTCGAGATTCTCAGAATATCCAAATATTTGTCGGGGGCATATCTGGATATAGTATCCGAATATCCATATCCGGATATCTCCAACCCCATATCCGGATATCAATATCCGGATATTTCGCGACAAAATGCAGTTCTGCATTTTTGAGAAGATATCACTCAAAGGTTCAACTTTTAATCCAATGGGACGTCCAAGCATGCATTTTTATCCACTTTTAGATTCATGTTCAGGTTGGTTATCTATTCAACTCATTAACATGCCAAGACTCAACCTTTAAACAAGGAAAACTCATGATCAAGGTAAGGAACATACCCAAGGCTCCAAAACAGAAGCTAGAGGTGCTCTTGGAGCTCTCTATGAAGCTCCTACAATCTGACTTCCAAGATATACGAAAATGATGATCAAAGGTTTGTTTTTTCTCTTCAAAGATCACTCCTTGAAGCTCAAAACACCAAGGCAAGGTAGCTTTCCACTCAAACTCAGAACTCAGCCCCAAGACTCCCCCAAAACAGTGACCAAAACTCAGAAGCAAGGTCACCAACTCACTCCCAATGCTATTACTCACTCACACAAGGTGTTTAGGTGAATATTTCATGAAGGAAATGCCATTGGCTCACAAAATGAGGAAGAGAAGCCAATGGAACAATGTAAAGGAGCTGGTCAGCCACCAAGGTCACGTAGCAACTGATATATGCCTAGGGTTTTGGGCCAAAATGAGTATATATAGTTCGTTTAAGTTTAAACACACAGTATTAGCACTAATAGCTACGCTTAGCATTTTAATCCCAAACTAAGGATTCTGAACCTAGCCATTTTTCTAAGATTTTCATATTTTTATTTTATTTTTCGCAGTACTTGTCCGGTACACGCTTTTACAAAGCCATTATCAGTTCTGATACCAGTTCTCATTATTTTGACCTGAAACTTGTTTTGCTAGTCCTATATATTATTCTAGTGACATATACATACTTTTCATAATTTTCTGGGATACTTCATCGGTACGCATTTATACCGTGGAGCAGAACCAGTATATGCGCTTTTCGTCAGAAAAGCGACTTTTAACATTATTAATTACTTACCATAACTATTTAAGCCTTATCATAATTATTATGGTCAATTATGAAACTATTTCATTAATCTCATAATTAATTCATTAAATTCCTGATTTAACGGTACGGGTTCTTACACTTTGCACACTCATTTTCGCAAAACTAGCTGTTTATAGCCATTATTTTCATCCTCTGGTGTAGTAGGAATCGATTCCCCATGAGTGGGAATCGATTCCCAACCTTTCAGATGAGTGGGAATCGATTCCATCTCACAGGGAATCAATTCCCCACCTTCTAGAAAGGCTAGAAATACGTTTAAAATCATTTTAAACCTTTTAAAATATGTTTTCATAAATGCGTAGTGCTATAAATCCTTTGTGTAATCAAATGGTAATTCAATGCATGTATTTTAACAAAAAATATGTTTGAGCTTATTCATACAAGAAGTTAGTTACCCTCACAATTAATTCTAAGTCCTAAAGTATATTACTTGATAATTCTTGGACTTAGATTCTTCTCTTGAAGCTTGAATCTTGAAGGACTTCGTGATCGTTGGATGTTTGTTTCTTTTTGATTGTTGCAACTTGAAGCCTTCCTTCCATGCTTTGTTTGTTATCATCAAAATTCTAGACTTTATGTTCTGCATTGGTTCCACAGAACTTACTTATAGCAGAACTTGCAAAACTTACTGATCACCATCGTAATCATCTTATCATTTCAAGACTTAATAGTGAGGGTCATTATAGCAAGTAATTCGCTTCAGCTCGTTGCGCTGCTCTCTGAAGCAAGCACTACAACGAGTAATTTAATTCCCCAGACAATAGCTACTATCCAAGTGCTCTATTTCCTTGCAGCCTCTCTCGCCAAAGCGAGTCCTTCAGCGAGCAGTCCCTTGCTTCGAATCAGCTTCTGTATCACTTTTAATTAGCTTGCTGGCTCCTTGCTAAAGCGGGAAGAGCTCAAATTTTTACATGATCCATCTGTTTCAAGGCTCTTTCCTCACATACTTGGCACACAACTTGGGTACCTAATAGGCATGGAAACGCAACCCATAGCCCAACAAACTAGGGTGCTCTTACATCCTCAATAATTTACATCAATTCATGACACTTTCTTATCTTTACTTTGGTTCTTCAGAGTTGTTGACCACAATATGTCTGGTGTTTTCCTTTAGTCGGGTGTAGGAGCCTGCTGAGATTACACTCAAATGCTTCAAGTCTTCCATGGGAGTTGAGATTGTCGTTAGTTAGACAACCTGTCGGAAAATAATGTCGAAGGACCGTGGTAGGTCGCTCTAGTAGGGAACATGGTTGGTCGTTTTAACCAGATCATGGTCGCTCTAGCAGGAACCGTGATAGGCTCTAGCCATGATCGTGCTTGGTCACTCTTGTCATGATCATGCTTGGTCGCTCTTGTCGGGATCATGCTTGGTCGGTCGCTCTTACTCTCGAGCATATCAGGCCAGCTTTCCTTAGGTGAGGATGTTCTTATCAGATTGCCTTAAACTTATGTGTGATTGGTCTTAGGGGTTGTGCTGCTTTTTAGGATTGCGACCGCGAGTATCCCTCTTATTGCTTTGGACCTTGCTGGCTAATCGGGTCATGGGAAGGTGCTTATGAGCATATTTGTAGTAAGCGTGTTGCAATACATGTGTTATATTAGACCTGTTGGAAAATAATGTCGAAGGACATGTTGTTAGGTGTAAATTGAAATAGGGGAACATGTTACCTGAGGCTGGTCGTATGTACTCTTGGTGTTGGCCAAAAGTTTCGAATATAATCCATCCCAAAAGATTAATTGAACTGATTCCATATTCCTCAATGTGATATCTTATCATTGTTAAGTGACCATTATGTAGCTGGTATACAAAGATTACTCGACTTGGATGGCAAGCGAGATGATTGTGTAGAACATATGTGTAATTAGGCAACTAGCTTTGCTAAAATGCTGGTCAATCTTGCCACCATCATGCTGACCTGTTGTAGAAGAATTGAATGCAAGCTTACCCATGCATGAAATATATCATCCAATGCAGTGGCGGACCCAGGAATTTTTCCCGAGGGGGGCTAAAAATTAAACATTTGTTTCTCTCTTCAAACATTATTAGATATATATAGCTGTAGCTTCTTTAAATGTACACACATGTATCAGATACTTTCCTATACAGTTTGTTACAGATCTGTTAGGTATTAGCTGTCAATTAGTTAGATCATCAGTCTATATATATATATATTGATAGAGTGCACACTGTAGATTCAGATTACATAATACAATTCATACATTCTCTCTCTTCTCTCTCTCTTTCTCTCATCTATGGATTCTCTCAAGAACTCAAACATGGTATCAGAGCTCTCTTTCTGAGGGCCTGATCCATCTTTGTGCTCCACTATGTCTTCCGCATCGAACAACAACAACACTTCAACAGAAAATAGCGTTCCAGCATCTTCTAGGTCGAACAAAGATTCAACACAAATGGAGAATCGTTCACCACTTCTATTCAATCATCAAATCACTGTGAAGCTAACTGAAAACAACTATCTGTTCTGGAATCAAATAGTCGAACCTATTATCACTTCACACCAACTTCATCGTCACTTAGTGAATCCAAAGATTCCAGTGCAGTTTGCTTCTGATGTAGATCGCGAGAACGAGATCCAGAATCCAGAGTATGCAATGGATTGCACAAGATTCAATGTTACTATCTTGGCTTCTGTCAACAATCTCAGAATCTGTTGTCAATGAGATTCTTGGAGTCAAATATGCTTACGAAGCTTGGGACATGATACACAAGCTCTTTCATGGATTGATGAAATCTAGATCTCGTCAACTACGCTCAGAACTAAGAACTATCAGAAAAGGTAACAGATCTGCTAAGGAATACTTGTCTCGAATCAAAAGCCTATGTGATTCATTGGAGGCTATAGGAAATCTGATCACAAATGAAGATAGAACAGATTACATACTGGAAGGTCTTCCAGTCGAGTACAATGCCTTTGTAACAACTGTTCATGGAAGAGAAAATCCTTACTCCGTTGAGGATCTTGGTATAGAGTTGATGACACATGAACAAATGCTGTTGAAATAGAGTGAATCTCTTCTTGACTCTGTCACTGTGAATGTGACTCAAAAATAGAGCAACACTGCTGAAACAACTCCTATGTTTGCCCCTGTTTTAGCGAATCAAGAACAGAGCATTGGTAAGGCTTCTGAACAGTTTGGTTTTGTTAATACTCTTCGTTCTAATGACTTCAATTGAGGATGAGGACGATATATTGGAAGAAATAATAGAGGTAGAGGCCGTGGGAATAGACAAAACGTTCATTGTCAGCTCTGTTACAAATATGGTCATGATGGTGAGATCTTGCTGGCATCGTTTTGATGAAGACTTCACACCCACACTTCCACCTCCACAGAGTTCATCAACCGGTCAATTCTTTGCTCAAAATCAGACTCCACAAGTCCAGCAGCGAAGTTATCAGTATGTTCGACCTGATTATCAGTATGTTCGTCCAGTTAATTCTGTACCTCAAGCTATGATGACTGTACAGCCAGGATTGCTTCCAACACCAGTCTCCTCTCCAGCTATTAAGTGGTATCCAGACTCAGGTGCTTCTCATCATGTCACTGCAAACCCAATGAACTTGATTCAGAGTCAACAACTAAGTGGTTCTGATCAGGTCATCATTGTAATGGCCAAGGTTTGAACATTAAAGCAATTGGATCTTCAAGTTTTCTGTCACCTTCTGATTCTGATACAAGTTTGCATCTTAAATACCTTTTGTTAGTTCCTTCCATTATGAAAAACCTTATGAGTGTCAGTCAATTTGCCAAAGACAATTGTGTTTACTTTGAATTTCATCCCAATGTTTGTTTTGTCAAATCACAGGTATCTCATAACATCCTTCTTCGAGGAGTGCTTGGAGATGATGGTCTGTATAAGTTCTCAGACATCTCTCTTCCTTTGAAATCTGCTTGCACTTTGACATCCACACCTTCTAGCTCAGACAACATCGTTTCTGGTGCTATTTCACAATGTAATCCTGCTCATAGTGTCAATAAAACTGTAAATCACATTGTTCAGTCTTGTAATAGTGATAGACAATCATGTATGCCTTCTGATTCTACATTTTTCTTATGGCATTGTCGTCTAGGGCATCCTAATCATGTAACCTTGACAAAGGTACTTCACTCTTGTAATATTCCAGCTTCAAATAAAATTGTCAGTGAATTTTGTTCATCTTGTTGTCTTGGTAAGGCACATAGACTCTCCTCATATCCCTCTCTGTCCGAATATGATACCCCATTTGCTCTACTTTATTGTGATCTTTGGGGACCAGTTCCTTTTACTTCAACCATGGGATACACTTATTACCTGTCAATTGTTGACGCCCATACCAGATACACTTGGATTTATTTACTGAAATAAAAATCTGATGTTTTTCCTACATTTAAACAATTTCACTCTTTGATAACAACTCAGTTTTAGCTACCTATTAAGGCTTTACAAACAGATTGGGGTGGGGAATTCAGATCCTTTTCTGATTATCTTAAACTCAATGGCATTATTCATAGAGTTTCATGCCCACACACTCATCACCAAAATGGCGTTGTTGAACGAAAAACATCGTCATATTGTTAAAACGGGACTGACATTACTGTCTCATGCTTCCTTACCACTGAAATTTTGGGATTATGCCTTTCTTTCAGCCGTGTACTTAATAAACAGATTGCCACTGCTTCTTTACATTTTGATGTTCCTTACACAAAATTGTTTAATCAAAAGCCCAACTATCAGTTTCTTAAAACCTTCGGGTGTGCATGTTTTCCATTTTTGAGACCTTATAATAGATACAAACTTGAGTTTCGTTCTCAAGAATGCTTGTTCCTTGGCTACTCCACAAATCACAAAGGTTATATTTGTTTAAGTAGAGAGGGCAGAGTCTATATCTCCAAGGATGTTTTATTCAATGAATATAAATTTCCTTATCATTCTTGGACTGACACCAGAATTAGTCCCACTCCTCCAATCCTTCCTGTTTCTGCTCACATTCCTCTTGTGTCTCCTCCTTCCTCTACTCCCACTACTCACACTTTGTCTCCTGTACAGTCTAAATCACCATTGAGCTCTCCTTTGCAGTCCACCTCTCAATCTGTTTCCTCTTCTTCTTCTTCTTTTCACAGCCCTCTTCCTGCCCAAACAGTGCAGTCTTCTCCTGATCCCTCTTCCACTTCTTCTTCTTCCTCAGTTTCTGAATATATTCCCCCAAACTCCTTACCAATAATTCCACCTACACACTCTATTCAGACCAGATCTAAGACAACAGCCAGATCCATTGCTCTTCTTGCTCATATTGAACCATCTACTATGAAACAAGCTCTAACCAGTCCCCCTTGGCTTGAGGCCATGAAAGCTGAGCACAATGCCTTAATGACTAACAATACATGGACTCTTGTGTCTCTGCCTCCAAACAGGAATTCAATTGGCTGCAAATGGGTATTTAAGGTTAAAGAAAATCTTGATGGTTCAATGAATAAATACAAGGCTAGACTTGTGGCTAAGGACTTTCATCAAAAAGAAGGTTTTGACTACAATGAAACCTTTTCACCTGTAGTCAGACCTGTCACCATTCGAATAATGCTCACTCTTGCTCTCACTCACTCCTGGTCAATTAGGCAGCTGGATATTAATAATGCTTTTCTCAATGGTGACTTACAAGAAGATGTCTACATGTCACAGCCCCCTGGATTTGAAAATTCTAATAAGATCTTAGTTTGCAAGCTCAATAAGGCATTATATGGCCTTAAACAGGCTCCTAGAGCATGGTTTGACAAGCTTAAGGGTGCTTTAATTCAGTTTGGATTCCGGGAAAGCTGTTGTGACCCTTCCTTGTTCATTTCCAAAACATCTTCTCACTGCACTTACATCCTTGTATATGTGGATGATATCATTGTGACTGGTACTAATGCTTCTTATATTCAGCAACTGATTCAGCAACTTCATTCTCGGTTTGCACTAAAAGATCTTGACAATCTTGATTACTTTCTCGGTGTTGAGGTGAAGCTTCATATTTCTGGTGGCTTGGTGCTGTCCCAGTCTAAATATCTACGTGATTTACTCACTCGGGCTGATATGTTTGATGCTAAAGGAATTTCTTCTCCCATGTCTTCTCATTGTAAGCTCTCAAGGTTTGGATCACACTATTTTTCAGATCCTCTTCTCTACAGGTCAATTGTGGGTGCTCTTCAGTATGCCACCATCACTCGCCCTGAAATTAGTTATGTTGTCAATAAGGTTTGCCAATTTATGGGACAGCCTTTGGATGACCACTGGAAAATTGTGAAGAGAATTTTAAGATACTTAAAAGGGACTCTTACCTTCGGCCTTGTTCTTCAAAAGGAAAATCCCCAGCTTCCCTTTACTCTCACTGCTTACTGTGATGCAGATTAGGCAAGTGACCCTGATGACAGGCGTTCCACTTCAGATGCAGCCCTCTTCTTGGGTCCTAATCTTGTCTCTTGGTGGTCCAAGAAGCAAACTCTTGTAGCAAGGTCCACAACTGAAGCTGAATATAGAAGTTTAGCACTTACTTGTGTTGAAATCTTGTGGATTAAGTCTCTTCTTTGTGAATTACAAGTCTCCTTTGATACTCCCCATGTCTTCTGTGATAACCTTAGCATAGTGGCTCTCTCCCATAATCCTGTTCTGCATGCCCGCACAAAGCACATAGAACTGGATATCTTTTTTGTTCAAGAGAAAGTGCTTGCACATGAGATTATTGTGCATCATATTCCTGCCTCAGATCAGCTGGCAGATACTTTGACAAAGCCTCTTCCTTCTGGACATTTTACAAATCTAAGAGCCAAACTCAGAGTTCTTGATTTAGTGACTCAAGATCCCTGAGTTTGCGGGGGTGTATTAGATATATATGGTTGTAGCTTCTTTAAATGTACCCGCATGTATCAGATACTTTCCTATACAGTTTGTTACAGATCTGTTAGGTGTTAGCTGTCAATTAGTTAGATCATCACTCTATATATATATATATATTGATAGAGTGCACACTGTAGATTCAGATTACATAATACAATTTATACATTCTCTCTCTTCTCTCTCTCTCTCTCTTTCTCTCATCTATAGATTCTCTCAAGAACTCAAACAAACATAATATATGGGAGGCCAAAATACGAAAAATTAAATATTTGTACATGTTTGGATTATCTCTTTTTTAAGCTAGAAGCTACTTATAAGCATAAGCTAGGCCAAATAGGTTTTGAGAAAAAAAATTATAATGAAAAGCTCTTTTTTTAAGCTCTTCTCTATTTTTCTTGAATTGTGTGCTTTTTTTTAAATGAAGAGTTATAAAGATAGATGGAGAGATAATTTTCTTGAAATATGTGCTTTTAAGCTAAAAAATTTATGTAATTATCGAGCAGCTTTTAACTTTTTTTTAGCTTTAGCTTATAAGTAGTTTCTAGCTTAAAATTAAAAGGATCCAAACAGGCTTTTAGTGTAATTTGTAAAAAAAAATTGTAAACAAATATTTCCTTATAATTTAATACTAATTCCATATGCTAATTGTTACCACCAAGTCTGTGCCAACAAACAAGTGCCATGTAGCTAAAAGAATTTGAACTAAGAGAAACCATGTAGTTCTATTGGTGGTCACTGATACTCCCAACACTGTGATGTAATCTTAATTCTAATCATGGTACTGCATTTTTTCTCATTCTTTTTTTGTTTGTTTTATTTGGTTAACTTTACTGGAGGAAGAAAAAATACACTCAGAGTTAGAGAAATTTCAATAGATATAGGACCTGAAAATACAAAGAAGCTCTATAAACTTTGCGGTGGGAGAAAACTACTTCCATTAATGAAGAGGAAAAATGGATATTTTTTGCGTTATACATATGTTAAAAAAATTCTTCAAATTTGGGGGAGGGGGCGCCAACCCTAGCACCCCTGGGTCCGCCCCTGATCCAATGTTAAGATGAATTTTTCTAATCCGGGGTGTTACTTCCCTTCAAATAAATTTGTTATACTTAATAACCAAGACATCTACTCTCATTGCAAAATGGAATGGATGGGCTCTACCATCGATGATATTGGCTTCCATATCCATCAATCATATTTTTGGTGCTTGAATTTTTGCAGATAAGCCAAGGTAACCACTTCGTGATAATAGTTCACGACATGCCTTAGGAAAGGAACATGGGTTCATGGAATATGTATATTGAAGGACTTGATTCCTAAGTCAATGCACGCTTTTCTGTTCATTCCAACGTAGCTTGGCAAGTCCTTTGTGATGAAACTCCTTTGATGCAAATTTCTTTAAACTCGAAGCATCACCACCTCTCAGGGAGACATTGTGCTTTACATAGCTTCTAAGATGGTGGATTAGGTACTCGTCCCTGATGATATTGATGAGGTTGCTTTCTTATACACGAACCTACCGTATTAGGGTTTGGTGGTGATAGCGATGTTGTTGCGATAATTTCTAGTGGCTTTGTGTTGCGCTATGTGTTCACCATGATCGGATAGAAATCGAAGTTTATCCATTCTCCTAAATGACGTCAATGTTCGACCCGGGGGATCAGAATGTCTGACCAAAGGTTGGCAATTGTATCTTCGATCAATATGCTCGCGGGAGTTTATGGAAGAGATACTGCATGAGTCAAAGATCATTGTGCATTATAAGAGACACCATATAGCCAACGGTATGTGGTGCATACACAGTGACAGCCAAGAGAGCATAGGTTCAAAGAGTGTTTAATCCTTCATTTATATGAGAAGTTATCTATAGGTGTACAGTACTGATAGAAGTGAGATTGTTGGGGGATATGGTAAGTAGTTTTATTGCTTATCTCTTAGGTATAAGATTGGGAACCATATCCTTATCTCCTTAGCTTGTCCACTTATCTTAGTGTTACTTCTAGAAACTATGAGGCTATTGGATGAGTCCGAAATAGAAACATTAAAAAAATATATAAATAAAGATAATAGAAGAATAAACAAATGAAAAGGCAATATAAAAAGAGATGATTTAATTACAGTAATTAAAAACAAGTTTTGTTAGTCTTCTTTTACATAAGATAATTATCTTATGTTGTACAGAGAAAATGGGTGGGTTCCACAATTACAAGAAAAAAAATGTGGGATACAAAAATTGAAGTGAAAAAACATGAGAGAAGTTATCTTATGTGAAAGGTGGGTAATATTTCTCTTAAAAATATGCTTGGATGCTTCTTAACAAAAAATAGAAAGAACGAAACAAATGTGAGAAGTTTAATAATCTCAGTAACTAAAAAAATAAGAGAGAGAGAGAAAAAAACTTTTATCGAGAAAAAAAAAACTTGATTGTATGAATAATGTAATTGATTTATGGGAAAAAAATGTTTGTCATTTTAAATGACATCACTTATATTATTTTACTCTTACAAAGAAGTGAGACCTACACCTTTATTTTTTTGTCCACTCTCTTTCGTTTTATCTATCTCTTTCTCTTACTTAAAATGATATAACTTTATATCTTTTAAAATAATACACTTATTCCTTGATTTATATTGGAAACGCCATAATTGAAAAGTAAAGAAAGAGACGAGGGTGTACCCAAAAAGAAAATAAAGAAACGGGTAGGTAAAATATAAATAACAAATATCAAAAAGTGATTGAGTTATAATTAAATATTTAATATTAATAAAAAATAAAAATAAATACATTATTAAAATAAATATAATAATTATGTAAAATATAAATACTATTATTAAATTTTAATGTGTAAATTCCTTTTTTTTAAAAATCCTTCAAATAAAGAGTTATTTGCCGTGATCATTCAGTTCACATTGAATGTACTAAAACTGACAAGCTATGTCTATATCTGATTTCCTCACTAAAAGAAAACAAAAGTCAAACAATACTTATTTGATATTTATAAAATAATATAAAATTGTGAATACTAGTGACGTGGTTATTTTATAATATAAATATTCTTGCTCGCAGGGATGGGACCCTGCTCTGTAAACGGACTTTTACTCGTACTTGTTTTGTAAAGATACTGCACGGACAAGAATTTGGAATTTGGAATTTGAATAATGTTTTTTGTGTGCAGAGATAATTGTGAATTATCTAAAAAAATTAAAAAAAATTCGACATTGCGACAAGTTGTATAATTCAATGTTTTTAAATTTTATTTTTACTGATTTGAACATAGTTTTGGAAATTTGTTACTGGCTACACAACTGATCCGATTATCTCATCATATGATCAGAAATCCTGGTCACATTAGGAACACCGATCATTTTGTCACACTTGGTAAAAAAATTTATCAGACTCCCACATTAACAGTAAATTTGTCAAAATGTCTCGCAGCATATTTCGCTACACTGTGTAGCGAAATATGTTTGCAAGTAATTCGCCACACAGTGTAGCGAAATATGTCATGTCAGGATGCACAGTCAGCAAAAAATGACACGTGTTAAGCAGGTAGAAATTCGCTACACTGTGTAGCGAATTATGCTTGAATTCTGCCTGCTTGACACATGTCATTTTTGCTGACTGTGCAGCCTGACATGACATATTTCGTTATACTATGTAGCGAATTACTTGTAAACATATTTCGCTACACAGTGTAGCGAAATATACCGCGTGGCATTTTGGCAAAATTTACTGTTGGCGTGACAGTTTGGTAAATTTTTTTGCCAAACGTGATAAAATGGTCACTGTTCCCATAAGATAGGCAACCAGTCACTGTATAACCCAGTTTTACATTATCTTTTTGTAGTGGTCATTGATTCAGTAAAGATATTCATTTATGATTTATGATTTATTAATTTAACTGTATCAAGTTAAAATTAAATTTCTAATATATATATATATATATATATATATATATAATATATTATTTAGGGAGTAATCTATTTTAGGTTATAAATTTTATTTCCTACACACTCATAAAATTACATGAGGCTCATCTTTTTTTTCTCTCTTCTCCTCATATAGCTCCACATGGGTCCTACACACTTTATGTGTACGTAGGAGCTATGAAGCACTGACACTTCAAAAATTCTGACTTGTCATGTCCGACACTTTCCGACACTCACCGATACTTCGACACTTTCCGACACTCTAATACTCGTTGCAAAGACTCAAAAAAAGTTCAAAGGTTACGTTGCATTTTGAGTTCCAACTCTTAGATTCGTTAGATTACGATTATGATTTTATTGAGTTTAATATAAACATTTGGGATATATTATGTTTCTTTGCAAAATTGATAGGTATTATAAGTTTATCTTTAGTTTTTTGTTAAACTATTTAATATTATATATAATATATACTACATAAATTAAATATATTATATAATATCAAAACGTGCCTTAACGTGTCGAAGTTTAACATTTTTTAGAATTAACATGTCGGAGTGTCGTGTCGTATCCCATGTCCTGTGTCGGTGCAACATAACGTAGGAGATAAAATTATTTCCTAAAAAATGAAAAAAATTAAATTTCTAATATATATATATATATATATAAGATTAATATTTTTTATGTTGTACGAGATAAAATTATTTCCTACACACACATAAAAAAATATGGGCCCCATGTGAGAATGTGTGAAGAGATGAGAGAGAAAAAAGAACATGAGCCTCATATACTTTTATGTGTGTGAAGGAGATAATTTCATCTCCTACAACATAAGAGATAATAAGCTTCTATAGTTTATTATCTCTTATGTTATAAGAGATGAAATTATCTTCTACACATACATAAAAATATATGGAGCTCTTTACCTATATATATATATATATATATATATATATATATATATATATATATATATATATATATATGATTTTGATATTTTTTATATTGTAAGAGATAAAATTATTTCTTATAAATGCACAAAAATATTTGGAACCCATATAGACCATGTGAAAAAAAAAGAAAAAAAGAAAATATGAGCTCCATATATATATATATATATATATATATATATATATATATATATATATATATATATATATATATATATATTTTCTTTACACATATGTAAGAATAAAAATTTTATATTCCAATTAGTCATTAATAAAAATTTAAATTTTTAAATGTAAGTGAAATCAACCGTCAAGATTCAAAGGAATGCTTTGATCATTCCTAAATCATTGGCTTTTGGCCTCTTGATAATGAATTTAGACAAATTATCCATTTAATTTTTCGACAAATTATTTATCAATATAATCCAATGAAATACTTACGAATGTGCATATTTAAGTTGTGCATCACCTCATGTGTAACCTGTCTATTACGTGTCGCGCTATGCAAGACATGCATGATGTGCGCAACTTAAATGCGTACTGCCATAATTCGCGTCTTGTAACGCTGATTTTTGCATAAGTCGCACATGAAGGTAATGCGCGACTTAAACGCACACATTTTCTATATGTATTTCACTTTCATTAAATTAATAAATAGTTTATCAAAAGAATTAATCTGATAAAATATTTGTATTTTTGCATCAAAAAGCTTTAAGCTAGAGAGATTGAAAAATAACTTATAGGTATTTGACTTCAAGCCATTTAATGAAGACAGTGGCGGACGCAGGAAAAGTAATTCATGTCCGCACATTTAGTGGTGGTGGTTCTGCGGCAGCGCCCCCGAAATTTTTTTTTTATATAACTTTCACGTGGAGGAGTTGACTTATCAGTGCAGGAACCTTTCCCATCAAAACCAACTTACCCTGATTTGTCATAAGTAGCCCAATGATTTTGCAGACAAATACTTAGTAACCCCTAACTAAGAATGTTGAAAAAAAAAGAAAAACATATAGGGTGAATAGCAATTCTAGGCAGATAGAGACATAAACTAATAAAAAATGATGTATAAATTAAATGTTACCAGTGAAGCAAGTATGACAGTGAATAACACATGGTAAAAACTATAGAATAAATTATCTCTTTCTCTACCTGACAAGCATGATGTTTGAGCCTTTTCTTCTGGCATTTTATTTGAGCATACGAAGAATAAAAATCAAGTCATCCTATCTCTTCAATTACTACCTGAAAAACAGTATACATAAGAATTACTGACATTTAATCTCAACACAAAAAGGTATTTAACATCTGCATTGGCAAAATTAATAGTGACTAACCTCTATGAAAAGCTGGTACACTGAGATGGAGGAAAATGCAAATAAATCCCAAAGTGGCCAAACCACCTAATTGAATTTTTAAATGCGTTAAAAAACAAAAGAATATAAACAAGAAAAGAAAAAAAATATCAACTTAATATAAAAACAATTCCCAAGAGTTAACTAAGCTATTACAATAGAATGATCACAAAAGCATTCTGCGATTCTTCATTGCTTGAAAATATTGCATTATATCTTGATCATCAATCTTATCAAATATATCACGTTCAACATAAGTTAGCATGCATGCGTTAAACCAATCATCACTTATCCGATTGCGCAATTTATCCTTAACAAAAGTCATTGCAGAAAAACTCGCTCAACACTAGCAGAAGGAGTGCCAACTTTATAAAAAAAAATAGACCAATGGATAAACAATCTCCTTTCTCTTCTCAACCATCTTCAAAGCAAGTTCAGAAATTCTTTTCCAATTGACAAAATCAGAATCAGCTCTTACATCAACAATAAAATTACTCAGACTTGAAGAAAGAAAAGGAATATCTGCAAGCTCATCAAAATCCAAAGGATAAAATCTGGCAAACTCAATCAACTTTTCTTTGTTAAAAGTAGCAAATGAATCACGGGGATCAAGACAACTCAAACACTCAAGCAACTTGGTATTGACATTATCAAATCGATCACCCAACTCTTGAACCTGAGTATCTATCACTCTATTAAATAACTCCACCTTAAAGTAGTGCAAGAATGTGAATGATTCCAATCTCCGTCTCGATCTCCCTTTAGGACAATAAACATCTTCCATATTTGGAATGTCAATATCATATTTATTGGCAAATATGTTTGTTTCTTGAAGCAATTCATCAAAATCATTATCTCTCACCTCTTGTAAGCGAGACTTGACTACCTTCACTAAACCAATTGCATTTAAAAGGTCTTGATCTTTTCTTTGTAGTGCTTGAGAAAACTCATAAGAAATCCTCAAGATAAGTTGCATAAGATGCAACAAGAATGCAAACTCAAAATCCTCCATGGCATACAAAATGCAACCTGCATCAGTTCTTGCAGCATCATTCTTAGGCTCGTATTCAATAATCTTCATCAAGGAAATTATTGGAGAATATAATGAGATTACACTTGTAACTGTACAAAAATGGGAACCCCAACGAGTGTCTCCAGGTCGCTTTAAGGTTGTCTCTTGATTCAAACCTTTACCAGTTAGTATTTCACCGCGAGCAATTCTTTCAACTATTTGCTTATATTGATTCATTAGAAGAATTTCTTTCCGCTTGCATGAACCCCCCACAACGGTAGCCATCTTTTGAAGCATGTCAAAAAATTCTTGAATCTTCTTATAATGTTTTGCAACCTTCACAAGTGCCAATTGTAACTGATGAGCAAAACAATGAATGTAGAATGCAGATTTGTTGTCTGCCAAAATCAAACTCTTAAGCCCTTTGAATTCACCTCGCATATTACTAGCACCATCATAGTCTTGACCACGACATTTAGACAAACTTAAACCGAGTTTAGAAAACAACCCATCAATCGCAGCTTTTAGTGATTGTGCAGTAGTATCTGAAACATGAATTATGCCAATAAAACATTCAACAATGGACCCCTTTAGGTTTACATATCGAAGTACAACTGCCATTTGTTCTTTAATTGCAATATTACGAGCTTCATCAACTAGAAACGAAATGTAATCATCGCTGAGATCACTAATTATTTCTTTAACAGTCAAATCAGCACAAGCTTGAGCAAGATCTTTCTGAATTTTTGGTGAAGTCAATTTGTGATTATCGGGGGAATTTTGCAAGACCACATGAATCATCTCTTTATTTGGCTTAGTATAACACTTTAGAGTTTCAAGAAATAAACCTTGCTGATTTGAACTTTCAGATTCATCATGTCCCCGAAAAGGCTGACCATTTCGTAGTAGGTATCTAGCACAATCTAAAGAAGCTTTCAGCCGAATACGATAATCAATTCTTTGTTGCTCAAAAATATTTGAAAAGGCAATATCAATATGTTGTTTTTGCTTCATCAAATCTTGACCAGCTTGATAAAATCTATTATGAACACTCCTATGATCTCCAACATGAACTTTGATTTTGTCCTTCTTCTGCCAATTTTTGAACCCCACACTAACAAATGCTTCAAGCGTCGAACCACTACCTCCAACCTCCATATCAAATAGATAACAATACAAGCAATAACATGCATCTTGTGATACACTATACTCCAACCAAGAACCAAATTCTTCATACCACTTAGGATTGAATCTACGCATTTTTCCATACATTTCCATTTGAGGGAATGATTTAAGAATTGGTTGAGTTGGCCCTTTGAGCAAATAATCTCTCCGAATATCTGCTCTCTCTATAGGATTTGGTGTCATTGAATAAATTGAAGGTCTTTTTCCCGGATCCGCTTCAAGATTTTCTATATTAACTTTTGCTTGAGTTGGTGATTGAAAACTTTGAAATTGAGATGCTTGTGGAGGTACATTTTGTCTTTGATCTTGAGGAGAATTTTCCACAATTGAAACATTTTGTCTCTGAGGTTGATAGGATTCTTGGGCAATTGGAACTGAAATACTATTTTAAACTTGTTCCCTTTGAGATCTGGGTTCTGTATTTGTGGGTTTTAGACGTTTGAAATAAGATTGTATCCCTGACAAATCATAATTTGTAATTAAATCAATTATACTCAAGATGTTAGTGAAACAATTACAATTGTAACAAATAAATAAATATAGAAAATTACCTTTCATTGAGACTTGTCGAATAATGCTGGAAAATGAATCTTAGATCAGGCTTGCTTCCCGAATAATGTTTACATCTCACAGATCTTTTGTAGACACACTAATAACACCTAAAGCAATAATCTTCAGCTATGAGACAACTCTTGATTATGATAAATGATATTGATACTTCATAACATAGTCATTGGAAATGTCCGTACCAGAGGTTAACCTATAACATAGATGATATTGATACTTCGTAACATAGTCATTGGAAAATGTATATTTTATTATAAAACAATATTATGTACTAGCTGTTTTCTTTTGATATTTAAGCATAATTCTTCAAATTCATAAGTTGAAATTTTAAATTAAGGTATTTCATGGAAGGCCAAAATAAAAAAATAAATAATCATCAATTACTTCATCTTTGTCCAATGTTTTTTTTGTTGTTGCAAGTCTTTCCACCTTTACAATCTATTTATGACTTTGTATAGAATTACATTAACAAGTATAAAAAAAAATTACATTAACAAAATAAGAGACACATCCATGGAAAATAAGACAAGCAGTTACCTCTGGTGAAAAAAAGTTCCATTTTATTAGAATCCAAACACATAATAAAATGGGATGTACTTTTTTCCTAAAAAAAAAAAAAAAAAACTTTCGGGCAAAAATAATCCATCTAAACTAGCCCTAAATTCATGAGTGAAAAGAAGCTACGATCTCAACATCCAAAACTAAGGAAAATTATTTTCTATAAACCATCATCAAATCATGCTTACAATTGGGGGCGTCATGTACTTGATCTCAATCTGAACCCAAGAACAATATCTGCATAATATAATATAAAAAAGTTACTTACTGATTTATCGTTACAATTACAGATCCATTTGATTATCGTATATATCAATAAAATCAAGACCAAAATGGGCTTAAGTCTCTAACAAGTTTAAATTAAAACCCAAATGGTTATTCAGTAGTGTAAATTATCTTAATATGGAAATAACTGGGTTATTTTTCTTAACAGTACCACTAGTACCCTGCTAAGGCATTACTCCTTCACTCACACGTATAGTGAACACAAAAATACAAATTTCAAATTTAAATGTTCTTGAAAACTCATTATTGGAACTGAAATTATATTTTTTATATTTTGCATCAGCCTTTCAGCTAGTAAAAGGAGATTTACCTGGGAATTGATTTTTTCAAGTCTAAGCAATGTTTCCATTTCTTCCCACAACATATCCAACTCCTTATCAGACTCCGATTTTTCCACCACCGGTTCAGGCTTCTTAAAGCCCAACCAATTTTTCAGAGGTAACTACTTGTCTTATTTTCCTCTAATAGCAAGAAATAGCAAGAGAAAAAAATAAAATAAAGAAGATAAATAGACTACAAAAATGGAAAATATCACAAATCAAGCATATACCTCTGATATTCTTATGCGCACAAGGTGGTAAACCAAGCAGGGCAGCTAAGCAAGCATCAGAGACAGAGAGAAACTGAGAGAAAGAAGCTGAGAAGAAGGGGAAAAGGTGAGAAGGAGGCAAAAGGTAGCGTGTGGTGGAGGCTGTTGTAAAATTCTGATATTGATGTTTCCCTTGATCCATTATCTCAATCAATAAAATTCTCAGCAGCAGAGAGACAGAGAGTGGGGAGGTAGCGTGTGGAGGCTATTGTAAAATTTAAATTTTTTTTAAGAAATTTTTTTGCAAATCTTCCTGTCTGCAAGTGCGGACACGTGCGTCAATGTGGGTCCGCCCTGAATGAAGACACGGAGCTCATTAGTATTATCATATTATGGACAAGAAATTTCAAATTATTCTACTCCTTAAGTTTTGGGGCATAGATATTTAAGTGAGCTTGTTTTACCTTTCATAACTCACCACCTCACAAGCGCCATTCAAGCTAGCTATCATGGCCTGTTAAGTTTTTAATGACAAAAAAGTTTAATATAAATATCAAGCATTAATACTGATTTATAATTTTTATATTTTAGAGGATTTTTTATTGAATTTTTAGCAAAATCTTCCCTAAAATATCCAAAAATAACATAAGTATATGTGAAGCAAACGAAATAATATCCAAGCAAAATCAATTCCTTACACAGGCTAAACAGTTCAAAGTCAACCACAAAAGTTCAACCTGTAAACTTAGGAGAGCCGCTACTAAATTTATTTATAGATTATAACCAAAAATTAATATAAGGAAAATGAATGATAACTCTCCATTAATGAAGCCTCATCAAAAATCCAGAATTGAGATCTAACGGTGTTGTTTGGTTCAACAAAAGTCTTGAAATAGCTTAGAAAGAAAATGAGTTACTACTTATTGAATAGACAACGAAAAATGTAACATGATAGACACAACATTAGTGACAAAAGGTAAGACATAACGAGGGAAACATCATATTGTATGAGTCATATAGAAGTCTATCAGCATTTAATAGCCCAACTCAGACATTTAATATGCTACATTAGGTACCATCAGCAAGCCCGTGAGCAATCGCAGGTTGAACATGGTAACTGTTACGATATGATGGATCGTGAATGTCCAATCAGAGATTGGTAATTTAATATTGGATCTGTTTTCCCTCTCTCAGGTACCTATAGGAGAGGTACTCTAAAGATAAGCGGATCATTGTGCACTATAATATAACGACATAGTCAAGGCATGAGGTGTGTGCACAGTGACAAGCTAAGAGAGAGGGTTTAGAGTGTGTGTAACTTATTGGTTTAACCTCTTATTTATAGATGGGTTACCTGGCATGAGTGAACTTTTGGGCCTCTCAGGAGCATTGGGGATCCAATTGTTGATCCATTGCTGTCGTAGTAGGATTAGCATAAGTAAGAAATATTTTCTTAATTCCATCTTAGCTGTTAGCCCTATTTGGGCCTTCTAGAATGTAGGCCTTTGTCAGGTCCATAACAGTTGCGGTAGTTTGGTTGTCCAAGCTGCCGGGGTGAATTGTCTTGCCTTTTGTTTCAGGTTTTCTGCTGAGCTGAGAGCGTTTGAGTTATTGTAAACTTTTTGCATATATGTTCCTTACATCTCAGGCTTTTAAACCGGGGTCCTCATTGCCCCTTATCTCGGCGGGTTGATCATAAACCATGGAAAACATTTCATGTATTTCTATACCAAGTTTGGGATGAGCTTGAGTGGTTGGGATCCAACTGGCGAGTTGCCCCCAATCATCATTCCATATACACACGTCCTGAGCTTGTAGCTTTCTTCTAGAACCGGGAAGGATTTTCCCTTGTTAACTATGTGGGCGGGTTATGCATGAACCCGACAAGATATTCTGCATGTGTACTTGGGTAACGAATGTGCTTGAGTAGTTGGGATCCAATTGGTGAGTTCCCCCAAGCATCATTCGTATAACCCGGATAAGAGTTGTCGTATACTTGCATGTAATATCAGTAATCTCTGCATTTGAATTTCAAGTTAGCAGTCGAATTCTTGCTTTGACTTGGCATATTCATTTAAGCACTTTTCTTTAGGTTGGAACTTTCCTTGGCCGACTTAATTGGGTCAGCAATTGCAGTTATTATCTCTGTCATTCATTCAGCCAGTTTTAGTGAACCGACTATTGAATATGTTGTTTCCGTATTTCTCCCTCAACCTTTTTTGGCTAAGGTGGTGCTTTGGTGAGGCAGTGTTTGCCTTCTTTCAACATCGAGCTCGGCTTCTCCTTCCTAAGCTTTCGCTTTGAGCCTAACTTCTTGCACTGAGGCTTTATTGATTTAGATTTAGCTTTTCAGCGTTAACTGAACAAAAGACCTAGCCAAGGTCCTTCATGCGGATTCCGCTTTTTGCTTTTAACCCAATTTTCTTAATTAGGTTTTTAAACTTGAGGCGTCATGGTGACTTGATCAAGGTCGTACCAATCTACCCCTTATTTTTCAAGCCTGATTTCATTTATCACAGCTTGTACACATGTTGTTTATTTTGACAACATTTAGGATTCAAAAGCGTCCTTCCGTTTTCCTATGCCTCGGCTAGAAACCACAGTCCTGCAGTGTGCTTTTTATTTTTAACCCGTTTTCTATCCAGGTTCTTGCACGTTGCTAGACATATATTTCCAATACCTTGGCTTTATAATATTTGACTCGTCCTCTTGCCAGAGTATCATTTTTTGACTTCGACTTATTTCTCCGGTTTGGCTTGTGAGCCATTTCAGGTTGGGGTGTGATCTTTTTTCCTGGATCCCATCTCTCCAAACCCTTCTTCATTTTATCGCGGGTTGGGGTGTGATCCTTTTTTCCAGGATCCCATCTCTCCAAACCTGTCTTTATTTTATCGCGGGTTGGGGTGTGATCCTTTTTTTTAGGATCTCATCTCTCCAAACCCGTCTTCATTTTATCGCCGATTGGGGTGTGATCCTTTTTCTAGGATCCCATCTCTCCAAATCCGTCTTCATTCTTTATCCCGAATTTTTATCCTGGGTCTTTATCTCGGATTGGGGCGTGATCTTTTTTTTCAAGACCACATCTCTCCAAATTCGGCAGTCTGGGTGTCCGAGGTTCCAGGGTGCATATCTGAAAGTTTTTCCCTTTGACCTCTTTGTCGAAGTTTTATTGATTCATTGGTCTATGTTCTGAATCCATGGATTCTTGTCGATCCGTGTTTTGAATTTATTTTTTCTTATTTTGTTCTTTCTTCGGTGTCGGGTTTTATGAGCCGGGTACCGTGTATGCTGTTTCAACATTCCTCCCTCAACTTTTTTGGTCGAGGTACATAGCTCGGACTTGTTGACCAGTCTTTTTGACTGTCATACCAAGATCTTGACTTATGAGGATGTTGCATTCCTATACTTGCCCCCCAGTCCGACAGTCGAGAAATCCGGGTTGTCGGGCTGTATTACTTTAATTCAAGCATCTTTATGTCGGAATACTGACTTGCTTTTGCAATTTGCCTTTTTTGCTGATTTGTGGATCTTTGAGATCCCTTTTTATTGATGTTGCAGGGTTTTGTTCCCGGTTCTCCGGATGTTTCGTTTGCAGAGTTGAATTTAGCCCAGTTTTATATACAGTAGCTTTATTCATTTGAGCTCGGCTTTGTCTGAATCTCGTTGTGATATTGTCTTCTGTTTCAACCCGGCTGTGCATACCGTGTCTTTTAGAGATTTTGACTTGATCAGAATCATTCACTTTTTTGAGTCCGGCTTGCATTGTCGTGACGTTCAGATGGAACAGGGTGAGACTCCCGCTGAATTCAGGGCCGGGATGCCTCTTACCCAGTTCTTACGCTTTTCATCCATTTCATGTCTTTGGATGATTTTTCCTTTATACTCGCATCTTGAGTTTTATGCCTCCCTGATAGCTTAGATATTCGAGGTTGAAACTTAGTCATTTTTCTAAGTATTCGAGGTTCATCAGATTCCAGAGTTGCCTGAAGTATTCGTTTAAATACTTCTAAGGACTTAACATTCTATTGATTTTGATAAACAAGCTTGTATCCTTGTTATCTAGGTTTGTAACTTAGTCATTTTTCTAAGAATATCAAACCTTACTCGAGTTGTTCCTCATCCGAGATGAGTTATTTTTACAACTTGAATAAATTCTTATTTTCGCAACTCGTGCATTTTACGAGTTCCGGTATATTGACCTGGCCGAGGTCAAAGCATTATATGGATTCTGCTTTTTGCCACTCTCTGTGATGCATGTTTATTTTAACTGAACGTTTTGTTAAGTCAGCGTTGGTGTAGGTGATCATTGTCGCCTTCAATCATGACCTGGGCTTTATAACCCGGTACTATCCAAGGTAAAGGAAGTATTGTCACATGTCCCACTTGGGTCTTTCGACCTTAGTACGGAGCATTTTGACTTGATCAGATTCAGCATGACAACTTGCGCTTGTATCTCAGATTTATGTTTGATGCATCAGAAACGCAAGGATCCATTTTTACGAAGGTATCTACTCGTTCCTTTGATTTACTTTAACCCGGATTCATATACCGTGGTTTCGTAATATTCAACTCGGCTTCTTGCCTGAGTTTCAATTTCAAAGGTGTCATGATGACTTGATTAGTGTCGCTTCAATCTGCCTTCTTGAATCTTAGTTTAGTTTGGATTACGGAAGCGTCCTCCCGTTTTCCCTGAACCAGGCTTGATGTCGTATGCATGCATGATTCTTATATTTGAACCCGGATTGGATCCGTCTTTCGATTTATATCCTGGATTTATATCTATCCCGGATTGGATCTCGCCATATCTGTCTTCATTTTATCTCTGATTTGTATCTCGGATCTTTATTTCTATCCCGGATTGGATCTCGCCATATCCGTCTTCGTTTTATTTCCGATTTATATCTCAGATCTTTATTTTTATCTCGGATTGGATCTCTCCATATTCGCCTTTAACTTGAATTGAATTGGATCTCGCCATATCCATCTTCGTTTTATCTCTGATTTGCATCTCGGATCTTTATTTCTATCCCGGATTGGATCTCGCCATATCCGTCTTTGTATTATTTTCGATTTATATCTAGGATCTTTATTTCTATCCTGGATTGGATTTCGCCATATCCGTCTTCATTTTATTTTCGATTTGTACCTCAGATCTTTTATTTCTATCCCGGATTGGATCTCGCCATATCCGTCTTCATTTTATTTCCAATTTGCACCTCGGATCTTTTATTTCTATCCCGGATTTGGATCTCGTCATATCCGTCTTCGTTTTATCTCTAATTTATATTTCAGAGTTTATTTCTATCCCGGATTGGATCTCGCCATATCTGTCTTCGTTTTATTTCTGATTTATATATAGAATCTTTATTTCTATCCCGGATTGGATCTCGCCATATCCATCTTCATTTTATTTCCGATTTGTATCTCGGATCTTTAATTTAACCATTTATATCCCGAAGGGTCAGTCTTTATTTAATAACTATTTATATCTCGGAGGGCTGGTCTTTATTTAATAACCATTTATATCCCGGAGGGCCGGTCTTTATCTCGGATTTAAGTGCCATGCTGTTGTAAGGATTGCAATCCATCTTCATATTTATATTTCAGATTGGGGTGTGATCTTTTTGCCAAGATCCCATCTCTCCAATCCAGTCTTTATTCTTTATCTCGGATCTCGATGCGGTGATCAGAATGCTTTTGATCTTTGAATTTAGTTTCAAAAGCTTTTGGAACTCGACTGCATGGCGAGTTTGCTTATTTATTGGGGGCTATGGCCCTATTGCTGTTTCTTTGCTAGAATATCTCAAGGAGGAATGAATTTGTTGGATCATCATTTTATGATCTCTATACATAAGGCATGCTGATTGCCCAAATTTCCTTTAGATGTCTTGAAATTATGGAGATAATGCACTTGCAAATGGGCTTCACCCATTAATTGTTAGTGTGCTCATATCACAAATTAATGTATCAAATATGCTGATAAGAATTTAAATGTTGACTATCTGACTGTGGGTGCAAGTTTATGTTCACCTAGCCAATAATTTTCTGCTGTCAACTTTGTATTTGCTAGCCACCACTTTTGTTTGAATGCTGGTTGGTTGGCCTTGCAGATGCCGGGGCCCTTGGTCGGGTTCTTTCTCAATTTATATTTTGAGTGTTTGAACTCGGCTCTATGGTTGAACTTCTTTATTTCTTTCTTTGCTCAACCTTTATCTCGGATTGGATCTCTCTACATCTGTTTTCAACCTTTATGATGGATTGACTCCATTTAATAAACCATTTATATCCCGGAGGGCCGATCTATATTCTAACTTGGCTTCTTTTGTTGAAGCCTTATATTTCAGGAGACACATTTTGCCTCTTTGAATTGCATTGCTTCTTCTTCTTGCATGGCTTTTTAATTTGGGCCCCACTTCTTTTGCAGTGCCATTTTATCTGAACCCGACTTCATTTGCCGTGGTCTTTTCATTTTCTCGATCCCGGCTTCTTGTGCCTCGGCTCTTCTTTCAGCTTGGTTTCTTCCGCCCAAGTCTTGCATTCATCTAGGTAGATTTTCTTCTTTATTTGAGTGGATCTGGATCTCCTCCTTTTTTTTTAGAGGGGATCTCCACACCACCTATTTGATTATTCTTTGCAAAAATAAATGCAACGTTGTAAAGAATGAAATAATTTTGCTTCAATCAACAATCAGTAATTATCCATGTGTAAACAGATAATAATTGTAAATAACAATTAATAGTTAACCAGTACAAATTACTCCCCAAGCATCCAATTTAATCAGGTTTTAATCAAAGGCGGTATTAAATACATTATGTCAATCTACAGATTACTCCCATAGCATTCAATTTAATTAGGTATTAATCAAAGGCTGTAATAAATACAATATGCCAATCAAGACAAATCTTTTATTTGTCTACAGATTACTCCCAAAGCATTCAATTTAATCAATAGTGCAATATTAAAAAAATTGAAAAGTAGGATAATATCAAATATTTTGAATAATATGCTAAGATCAAGGATGCTTAGCTTTTTGGCGGGCATGATCAGATTCTGAGAGCAAAATCTTCTCATTGAAGCCACAGCCACACGGGGCTGGAGTGATAAACTTTTCGCATTGTTGTGCACTTCGTGCTTTCAGGATCCAATAGCATCAAAATTTATATTTTTGTCGTAGTCTCGATCTCGGCCACGTTCTCGGTCTTGAACTCGGTCATGATCCCGACAACGGTAGTGGTCACAATTTCGATCTCGACTTCGTCATGCTTGCTGAAGCAATTGCGAACTCTAATCGGCCTTGAACAGTTGCTGAGTTTATTTTTGCACTTTGCGCTCATCGTATTAGGATTTGGTTACGTCAGCGGCTTTTGAGCCTTCACCATTATTGGGTGAGAATTGAAATTTATCGTTATCCCCACAGACGGTGCCAATGTTACGATCTGATAGATCGTGAATGTCCAATCAGAGATTGGTAATTTAATATTGGATCTGTTTGCCCTCTCTCAGGTACCTATAGGAGAGGTACCCTAAAGATAAGCGAATCACTGTGCACTATAATATAATGACATAGTCAAGGCGTTAGGTGTGTGCACAGTGACAAGCTAAGAGAGAGGATTTAGAGTGTGTGTACCTTATTGGTTTAATCCCTTATTTATAGATGGGCTACCTGGCAGGAGTGGACTTTTGGGCTTCTCAGGAGCATTGGGGGTCCAATTGTTGATCCATTGTTGCCGTAATGGGATTAGCATGATTAAGGAATATTTCCTTAATTCCCTCTTAGCTGTTAGCCCTATTAGGGCCTTCTAGAATGTAGGCCTTTGTCAGGTCCATAACAGTAACATTTTGAATTTTTCATGAACTTAATTAGTAACAATAATCTTTTTCAAAACCTGTATGTTAATATCATGGTCTTCTTTCGAAGACTAAGTTGAGAATTTCCCCTTAATAAAAATCATGTACAATTAAGGTACACTCTCTCTTCATTTATGATTTCTGAATACACATTTTGAGGTACCCTTACCCAAATTCATCCACCGCCACGGTAATTTTGTTCATTCTTTAATAAAAATCAAACTAAATAATCGGCAGAACGATAGATCAAATATTCGAGGCCTCTTGATTCCAGTGATATATAAAGCTGAAGTTTTATCGGTTTGATTTAAAATCAGCAAATATATAGTGCCCCGGGACCAATGAACCCCTAGAGAGGAGAGAGGAGAGAGGAGAGAGGAGAAAGAGGGAGCCCAGAGAATTAATTTCCATATATGAGGATGTGTACGTTCAAATTGCACATAAAAGAGATATACGATTTGTACATGGAAAAAGGCACACTTGACACGTGACAGGTGTTATAAGTTATGCATGAAGGTATACATGTGTAAGAATTCATGGATGTTTCCATGGATGATGATTAAGAATTAGGAAATAAAGGAAATGAAGGGGATGTAGGAAATGAGGGGTTTTAAGGAGTATTGCATAACGAAAGATGGTTGGTTGAAGTGATAAATGTTTAATTCCGCTTATAAAAGGTTTTGAGTTCAAATTCTTATGAATGCAAAAAATTCCTTAAGGAGATCTAGCTCTATTATAATGTAGATGTTCTTGGCTAGAACAAAATTACTTCTCGTGGAAGATACATACAATTTATCAAAAAAAGAAAAAGAAAAAGTACCACATGGGAGGAAAAGGGAGGGGGAGAAGGCTTTATAAGGCCTAGCCTCTCTCCCCATAATTGCCCTTTGGAGCATCTTATTTTTGTAAAAAGAGAGGACGACGTAAGTGATGCGTGGTTCTCCACACATGCCCGTCGCCTTTGTCATACCAGCCATTGTGTGGGTGAGAAATAACTTTTTATTTAAAACGATTTTATTTTTTTGTTCAAAATACCCCTCAAACCATTGTAATTTTTCGTCTTTTCTGAATTGATTGGACGTGACCGTTTTCCACGATCGTCCATTGTCTATAAATTGGACCAATAGCTTCAGAAAATCAACTCAATTTTCTGATTCCATATTGGCCTATCAAAGTTATTTTATATTCTTCCATCTCTTGTGCGATCTTTCTAAGCATTCGACTGTGTCATCAAGGCTCTTGATCAATAGTGTCACCGTTCTTGATACGAATTTGTTCTACCTTAGGTGGTGATTGTCCACTGTTCTTCAACACCGATAAAGAGGACAAATTCACTTTTAAGGGAACAACTTTAGTCGGGCTTGGATTTTCTGCATTCCTTGACATTCACTTTATTGCTCCTCTGTAAGATGTTCTTCTTTTGTTTCTATTTCTACTTTGGATTCATCTACCCAGGTTCTTTCTTTTGTATTCTTCATTTACTGTTTTCCACTCATTGGCACTAACAACATGTTCAAGTCGCGGATTAGGATAACATGTAAGTTCTCCTATGTGACTTGAACACGCATCTCCTGTATTAATCTCATGATATTATTTGATAAAATATTTAAATATTTAATTAAATTTTTTCCTTTTTACGTTAAATGAAATCTTCTTTCAATATAAATTGTCAGGGAGTATAAAATTAAGAAGAATTATTTAACTAATACAGTTTAGTTAACAGTACAGGCTTAGTAAAATAGAGAAAGAATCTGAATTTAAATTTTACTAAATATATCTTTGAGTAAGGAAAATGAATTTTAGCTGTGACTAAAATATTATTCGAAATTAATTTCATAATAAATTCAAGGAGTTGAAGTTCATAGAAACCTAAAAAAATAATTAAAATCAATATAATTTTTTTTTTATGAGAATTAAGGAAGTAAGTGAAAAAGCAACATTATTAATAATTTCACGCCCAGGCGCGTTTGGCAATCCTCGCAAAACGTGAATACCAAAACAAATAATGGTTTTCCCCATAGCACACTGGCTGAGTTCAGTTGAGTTTGTGAGACCCACAAAAGAAACAAGACCCTTGTGCACATTCAGTTCTCTTGTTCACCTAGCAAGAAACAACATTAATTATTCTTCATTAAATACGGCTCTCTCTTTTTCTTATTTTTGTACTCGTTTCGTTGCACGGATAAATCTTGTCGTTACTAGCTTTGTAGGATTAACCTAGGAACCTGAACCCTCCAACCTCTTCTATCCACTATACTCTACCAAACTCACTTTTCTCTCTCCTCTCTCTCTCTGTGCAAATCTCAAAAAAATGACATCTCCATACTGATACATTTGCCAACTGTATGCTCCCTGCCATAACCTGCACCTTCCCCCACGTCACTTTGAGATTCGACAACACACTCCTCTCTCTCTCTCTTTAACCAATAACCATCTTTTTTCACATAGTTAGCACATGCACACGCAAAATATAAAAGAGATGTGGCTCGTTTAACAACCATATTCTTATTTTACAAATTGTTTATCAATTTATTGTATTTTTAAAATATTTATTAATCTATATTTTTTTTATCAAAGTAATTTATTTTTATAAATATTAATTGTTTAAAATCCTAATAAATCTGATTAATTCATTTTTGAATTTGAGTTTTTTTTTATCCTTTCTAGAAATTATAACTCTCAAACCCCTATTATTTATTTGACAGATCAAATTTTAGAATCTAAATAAATTGCCACTAAATGTACTAAGTCTTGATAAAATTAATTACTTTCAATATCTATATACATAATACTTATCAATTATATGATAATTATACTCATAATATTTATGTGATTCACTGATCAAAAGTGATCAATTTTGGCCAGAATAAGATAAATTAGTAAATAAATTGAAAAATAGGATAAAATAATAAACGATTTTTATTACTTATTTTCTTAAATTTTTAGACAATAATATCGGAAAAGATTATATTTACTATTATTTTAATTTTATTATTTTTGTTACCTGTTTGGTTATGTTGGATTAATTTAAAATTAACAGTAATTAGTTTCTTTCTTTTTTTAACTATTGATTAAGAGTAATAAAATTAAAATAATAACAAATATAAGTGTTAAGGTGTATTTTACTAAAATGTATAAGACATATTTAACCAGTAATATGCAAAATATATTTTCCAGAATGTCTTACCAATAACATTTTCTTATATCTTCAATTTTTGAATTTCAACATCAGCTCGTAATGACAAATCAACGGTTATTAAAATTTTATGCAATCAATTGATTTGTAATCAAACGTTAAAAACAGACACGAGATAACACACACAGTGGCACGTTGTGGGTTATTATTTCTCATTCTCATTTTTTTCTTTTCTTATTACCACAGTCCACACAGCAACATAGATTAAAACATAGCCATAAGAAACGGAGCACTCTGCACTGCCATGGCGTCCTTGACCCCTGGCGTGCTCTCGAAGCTTCTAGAAAACGCGGGAAACAAGGTAACCGGCGAGCACCGTCACGCGCTGCTTCAGGTGACGGAGATCGTGCCGCGTTTGTCGGAGGAGCCGTGGCAGAGCAGGGGCTACTTCCTTAAACTCTCCGATTCCTTGCACTCTGCTTACGTGTCAGTCTCCGACGAGGACACCGAGTTGATCTGTGTCGACAAGCTCCAACTCGGTCAGTTCGTTTACGTGACTCGCCTCGACTCAGCTTCACCTGTTCCTGTGGTTCGCGGTTTGAACCCTCTACCCAAGAGAAGACCCTGCATTGGGAACCCCATTGACTTGGTTTCCGGTGACTCATTGCACGTTGCTACAACAACTTCAAACGTTCATTTCACAAGACCCAAGAAGGGAAATAACAAGAGTAACACTAAAACTAGCACTAGCACTAGCAGTAACAATGGTAGTAGTAGTAGTGGTTTGAAGAAGAGGGATGATTTGAAGAGAGGCTCACCACCTTCTAAGGGGAACCGTGTTGTGGAGGAGGGTTTGGAAATGAGGAGGTTGAGTTTAGATTCTGCTAGAAGGGTTTGGGATCATGGTACTCCCGTTGCTGCTAAACGTGGTTCTTCTTCTGTGAGTTCTGGTTTAAGATCCAAGTTGAAATCTACCTCTACTTCACCTAAAGTGTGTTATGTGTACCCTTCTCTGCATATTTTTTTTTCGTTGTGTTACCTTTTTGCTTTCTTTTCTTTTCATTTACATGTTTGTCTCTCTTTGAGTACTTTTCATTTACACGGTTGTGTCTCTCTTTGAGTAGTGGTTTCCTTGAGAGAAAATGGGTTTGCTTTTACTTAAAAATTCACTTTTGGGTATCTTAGTTGCGGTCTTTTTTCTATACCTCCTTTTTAAAAATAATTTGTAGTGGAAAGCACTGTTTTAGATAATGTTAATGTTGAATGAAGGGGCTCTCTCTCTTCTTTTTTTTTTTTTTTTTTTTCAATTATTGCTATTAAACTACTTTTATGTCTGTTGGACCCGGCTAACAGTATCTTTTTTCAATATTTGAAATGTTGTTAAATGTTGATATTTTGATAAGAAATTATCTAAATGAGTTCCATGAATGTAAGAGGTCAATATCCATGAATTAATGATATTGTGCAAGACAAAAGGTTGATTTTTTGTGTAACTTTTATGAACATGTTGTAGGTGATAGAGAAGAAGATTTCTCTTAAAACTGATTCTCCACTTAAATCTCCAACTTCAAGTGTCTCACCATTGAAGAATAAAAACGAGAACTTGTGTCCAAAATTGACAAGCACACCTCCGAGGAAAAGTACAGTTAAGTCCCCATGTGCTGGCACTGTTCCTAGCCAACTTGTTAAGGTGCCCCTCAATTTCAAGACTTGGTATGATACGTTTGCTTCTTGGAAAGATCTCCCACCTCCCATGTGTAATCTTGGAAAGGTATGGTACATTGCAATTTTTGAAGTTCCATGTCTTCATCTCATACCAATTTTTAATTCCATTCTCGTCATTTTCCAGCAAGTTGTAACACACAGAAATGTTGCATTTTTGGCGGCTGTGCGGTCTCTTGAAGAAGCATCTGCTACAGATACTGTGATCCAAAGCATGTGGTATTTTTTTTTATTTATATAATTCTCATGCTTCCTTTTTCTGTCCATCTTCTTGTAACAGATGCATGTTATTGAAATACAGGAATAAAGAATGATTCTGTGTTATTTACATTGGGTCCATTTGTGTCAACAATGAAGCATTCCAGGAAAAATAACTGGAAAGTTTAGTTAATGGGGCTAGCCTTAATTTGTTTGGGATACTGCATTTTATTTTTGGGGTTAACTCTACTTGAGTGAGAAGCAAAAAGTTGGATATAGGCTTTAACCAACGCGAAAGGCTGTTTGGAGTTTAGGTTTTGCACATGATGTTAAGTTTTCAGTTTGTGTCATCAGTGGAAATTCATCCGTAAGTGAGTATTCCTAATGAAATGCTCACTACGGATTACCTACAGTCCTACACCAATATTGTATCATCAGAGGATTCCTTATGAAATACTTCTACTCCTGGGTCTTGAACCAGTACCTCTTTTAATAAGTGGGATTCATATCCTTGACCATAACTCCTTATGCCATTTTATCCTTTAATGTCATTTCTCTCGGTAGAAAATTCATGCTTCTCACACCTAACAAATATCTCACCTTAAGCTCTTGCTCACCAACCTCCTTTGGCTGAACCGAGATCTCTTTTATGTGTAATACTCTTGGCTTGTAACATTGATTTTTTTTTTATCTTATTTCAATTCACCTCAAGGATAGACTTGCTAATCATAGCCAAGAATCACAGATACTTTTGGAGTATAGTTGCACAAATGCTGGGTATTGTTTATGTGGTTCATGACTTTGATTCATATTTCTGAGTTCTTAAATTTGTTACTTTTTTCTTTAGTTTGGGCTTATTTAGATTATAGCATATTTCCCCTTAAATATTGATTGTTGATAAAACAAATCCTGACAATCAGATGCGTCAAATTTATAGTACCCTCAACTTCTGTAAGCTCTTGTCCTAATTAACTGTATGTGATTCTAATACACTTGTGGTCTTTAACTCTATCACTGATTTTTGAAAATATTCGGGTAGTTTGTCAGTGTACTAGAGATATCTTACTATCATTAAATGGAATAAGAGAAGAGTATCTCAAGTCAAGGGAAAACCTATTGACTATTCATTATTCAATCACATCATCTCATCATTGTCACTTGTAGATATTTCAAATTGGAAGGAAATTTCTTAGTTGCGTACTAACTTTTTTTGATTTTTTTCTCTTTTTGGTCAATATGAAGTCCTTCCTATGGTCCATAATTACAATAAGATAACTAATAAGTACTCTCTTTCAGCATGTTTGCCGAACTTTGCCAGTCTTGTCAGACACTTTCTGCTGGATTACTGGTGAAGCAGTTTCTGGAGCTTCATCTGAGTTTGCAGAGAGCAACAATAGTGTTTGATTCCTTACTTGCCCCACCTGGAACAAAGCCAAGCAGCCACTCTACCCTACAGTGTCTGGTAGAAGATTCATGTACAGTTCCCACTCGCAAGAATGCTATGTCTTGGGTACAAGCTGCCATCGATACCAATCTTTCCAAGTTCAATCTTTTCAGAACACAAGCTAAAAGTGAGGTTGTAGATGGTGAGAAATGTCATTTTGTTGTCATTAACAATGAGGAAATGAATACTGAGGATTTCTCTGCTCAAAACAAGCAAAATTGCGTTATTCAAGCAGCTCTTTTGCCAAATTCAGCTGCTAAAAAAAGGCTTCCTTCTTCAAAGCGGAATCTCTTAGTAACCAAGAACAAGGATACTGACAAGCAGGATCAATCTAAAGAAAGTGAATTAAGAGTGGCAGCGAGTTTGGCAGAAAAACTGCGCGTGGCTTCTCGCGAATGGTTCCTGAGGTACTTGGAGGAATCTCTAAGTAATGAATTTGGGTTGAAAAGTGAAGAAGGGAACACTGAAATTGCATGTCTTCTTGGACAGCTCAAAAAGGTGAATCACTGGTTAGATAATTTGGTTGTTGGAGATAAGGTTGATCATAGGGTAGAGAGCCTAAGGAAAAGTTTGTTTCGGTTTCTACTTGATCATGTTAATTCTGCCGTTGCTTCTCGTCAGTAAATATAGTACTAGAAGAACTAACAGAAATGACAAAATGGAGTATACTCTTCTCAACTGACTCTGCTTAGAACAACTGACAGTGGTATGTTACCAGTCAATATTCAAATAGCTAGTTTTGATTTTGGTATAACCACTTAAGGATCTTACACTTTGCTGTATACTTTAATCTAACTTTGTCAATGAACAAAGTTATGCCCATGATTATACAATTTTAAGCTGTATTCTTTGGATATGCCTATGTCATTATTACTCTAAATTTATATCAAAATTCATTTTGGATTATCATTTTGATCATTTGCTTGGAAACAATGTCTAGTTAACCTTGGAGATATCATAGTTCAACAATCTTGCATTCTTAATTAAGGTGCAGACAGGTCCAGCTGTTGTGTGAAACGATTGTCTTTCTTGCAATTAATTGGCTATAAATTGTTGATCCTTGCTTTGTAGTAGTTTATGCAGAAAAGTTGGTGACCCTTAGCAATATTTTGGTAACGTATAGCTACTAACGTTTATGGCTTAAGAGCAAACAATGCCAAGGGATACTATGCGTAGAGAAATCAAGAAGCTCTATGATTGAATGAATGTCTTTATATGGACAAGACCAACTGAGAAGCCACACCTAAACTTATAAACCAAATGCTTCTTCAGCTGTGAAGCATGCATTCACTGAAAGGAATTCATATTTAGTTGGTCAAAAGGTGATCTTCACAGGTGGAAGTTGGTGATTTCTGGAGCTGTGTCTTCTCAGCAGTTGCAGCTGAAGTTCCCACGCTTCTTATTCCTTTACAGGACTTCATATGTTTGTGCATTTTCTCAGGCTTGAATGTCTTTCCACATTGCCTGCATCATTAAGTCCTATTTATGGTCTCATCTTTCATGATCACAAATCAAAGGGATAATTGATCATTTTGTCCATTTTAAAATTAATCATTTACTTGATTAAATGTTGGTCAAACACAGACATATTGACATATAATTTGAAAATTGGGACAAAATGATAAAAATATTTAAAATTTGGACAAAGTGATCTATCCGTCTAAGCCAAATTAAAGAGTGTCTCGAAATGTATGGCATGAATTATGTAGCTCAAACTATGCTAAAATAGACAAAATTGAATTAAGTTACTAGAAAATCAGGTCTTAAGTTTTAACAATAGCCTCTGCAGCCAAAAGTTGGTAAACATCACAATCTGCTAATAAATACCAAGTTTTGATACTTTATATTCTTGTTACAAGAAAATCAAAGTTTTGAATTTTGACTATCTAATATTCCAACCAGCTGAATTGAGGTCTTTTTGTCATAAAACTTTTGCCACTCGTCATATATTTTGATTTTGTTTATACTTTGTAAACTAATAAACGACTCAAGTGTTGCCTACTGGTTCACCATACACCTCCTTTAAGCTGAGTCCTAATACTGTATACTATTGATCTTCAACCTGTGTGCTAAAATATCATCCAGCAATATGACCATAATTTTTCATGCACATCCTTTCATTTCATTGTTGAAATGCTAACAATTGATATTAAACACAGGTGACATTGTTCAGTCACTTACGAGCAAGTTGGTCCACCAAATGGTTTGTAAGGTTTTTGAATATTCATGAACTCGCCTAAAGTTTTCCTGCTCCTGTTTGTTTCCTCTCCATCAAAGCTTTTTCTGCAAGAAAAAAAAAAAAAACACTTAAAAACATCCTACCAAATAGTTTATATTTTTACTTCAAAAAAAAAAGGGCAAACTCCGATGCACAAAGCTTACCCTTACATTTTTTGTAAAGATGGTGTTTCTTAGACTCTGAATTCGTGACTTTCCGGTCACAAGAAGTAACTTTTTACTTAAAATAATCATAATATAGAATATTCTTAGCTCAATATATGATATAACTCCTCACCTGGAGCCATATTGTTGTTTCTGTGACTGTTGATGATGATGAATCCAAGATGTCCCAGAACACCTTGCTGATCCTCCCAATTTGTCCCCTTTACAAATCACAGCCTTATTGTCTGGTATGTTGTTAGGATCCTTAAAGACATTTTTCTGAGCCCCATTCATCAGGACTAAGGCTGCATCATTTGTTTCCACATTGCCACAAGAAATCCAATTGCGGAACACCTTAGAAACTCTAGTAGAATTGCTTCTGATCTTAGCAAAGGAGGATTGAGATGATGATGACGATGATGATGTAGTAGAAAATGATGAATCAGGTGTACTAGTTTTATTCTGGTCAATTTTGTTACCCTTCTTACTCAACAGATTGTGATACAAGGAAGGCAATGAGCAGTTCTCTAACTTCTTCTCGTGATGGTTCTGTTCATTGAAACACTCTTTGCCTGTCCCCAAAAGCTTCTCTTCTTCAACTTTAGAAGAGTAATCATCTGTCACAGATGACCTTTCTGAGCTGAAGACTAACGAATCCTGGCTGATTTCTGATGACCCTTTTGTTGGAGTATCCGTTTTTGAATCAGGATTCCTTTGAATTTGAGGTTCTTCTTCTGATGGAGATGGTTGTTGCTGTTGCTGTTGTTTGTCCTCTACAACTTGTGCTTGAGGGGATTCCTTCTCAGCCATTATATCACTAACAGTTTTCTTTTCATCAAGTGAAGGAGTTTCTGCATAATCCAAAAAGGTTTAACAACTTAAATGAATCTTTTATCATTCTTAGAAAAGTCTACATAATTTGCTAATGTCCATGGATGGAAATTATGGGTGGCCATACTATGTCCATTGATGCGAGTAATAAAAGTGAGAGAAGTGAATATCTACAAGTACATACCAAATGGGGAAGGGTGGATTTGTGATCCTTTGAGGACGTATTCATTGTCAGAAACGGGGGTTATAAGGTCATCATCCAACAAATCTTGCCACACAAATCCAGTCTTGTACCTCCTGCCATTGAATGAATGTTAGTTACAAATTCATTATGCATACACATATAGTAAAAATGAAAAGGCTAAAAATAATGAGATAGAGAAATGGACCAAAGCAAAGGATTAGAAGGATTTTGATTCAACCTCTTGTAGGACCAAGCAAAAGCTTCAGGCATGTCTTTTCCTCTCAAATCCCCAAGCCATCTCTTAACATCTTCTCAACAAACAAAAGAAAAGAAGAAGAAAAAAAGTGTCATTAGACTCAAATAATAGAGTCACATATTCATCATAGCACATTTATGAATAAAATTAAGGATATCAGAAAGAAGAATGGAATTGAAGTTTAGAACATATATAACTACCTCTAAGATAAACCCCATTTCGAGCTAGATGAAGAACACGAATGAGATGGGGTTGATCTGCATGACCACCCATATGACTAAGGAAATAGATGATGTGAAGTCTTCTCACTTCTCCACCTTTTGCTTCCATTCTTATTTTTCTTTGTTTGTTCTTGTTGTTGTTTCTTTTGCTGCAATAAACACCAACACCCTCTCAACACAAACAATTACTCTTCTTTTGAGGCACAACACAAACAACCCCTTTTGTTAGTTAAGCGATCTACTATGATTCAAAACATTATATAACATGGGAAAAACACAGCAGAGATCTTTGTCTCTCTGCCGGCCTATCACACAAGTTGCTGTTATCCCAACATATAAATCTTAATGTCACATAAAATATTCATATTGTTATCTTATAATATAAAGTTAATATAATGCAGGCCTGCTAGGTAGTAACAACACCATGCATGTAGTGATAAATTTTATTTTATTTTTTTAAACAAGAAAACAAGAACTTTCTCGCAAACATAAATAAAAGAATGAGAAACATTGAGACTAGAGCATACCCTGGAAAGTGATTGGTCTGTGTACTAGAACGCAGTTACCTTTTCCCCTTCTTTCAAGCAGAGAAAGCAGAGAGTGAGAGAAAGAAAATGAGTGTGAGAATTGACCAAGTTTGCAGTTATATAAAGATGTGGTTACCGAGTAGAATCAGATTCAAGAATAATCTGATTTCTCGAGATTTAACGAATATATAATAAATGTGTAATAGTCAGCTTTTGACTCAACATCATTATTCCCTAAAAAGTTCACTTATGTGTCTTCTTTTTCTGTTACTTTTTAACCTTGTAATGTATTTAATCATATATAATATTATATCTTTCATATTTTATTATTATTGTTTTTATTTATCTTTATGAAATTCTACAAACAAAAATTACAGTTAACCAATTTGAATTATTTTACTGAAATGTTTTAATTAACTATGGTTAATTATTGAAAGCCTGAAACGAATGCTAGTGAAGTGATTTAAGCAAATATATCATTTTGGCTTCATTATTACCTTGTAAATATTTTCCTGTTCAGGTAATTGAATGAAAAGACATTAAAATTAGGATTTGACACTTCAAAAAATGAAGGGTGTAGTAAGTAAAATTCGGAATGATAACTGTTGATTGATAATTAAAAGTAATAAATTTTAACAACTATATAATTCGTTCTACATTTATTTGTATTTTATTGCACTTTCAATTGTTAATTTTTTAATATAAGTTTTTAACTTCATACTTTATCCTCTAATATGCAATTCTATGTAGATCCATTCCAACCGAATTAGTCGGATAAATGATGAACTGATAAATATATTAAAAAAAAACTAAAGGAGCCATACTCTTAAAATTAAGTTTAGTATGAATTATGCATATGACTTTAAATATAAAAAAATATGTTAAACAATGTGAATGTGAGAAGTTATTAATAAATATGTATTTCTTTAGTACATATAAATAATTTTGTTGGATATTCTATATTCCTTACCAGTTCATCGATTATTCAATTAATTTGATTGAGTTGGGTAAAATTATAGGACGACAAAGTTATTTATACCAAATTTTAACACAACTTTATGTTTCCAGTTTTCGATGACTCGAACTTGAAATTACTAATTAAATGTAATAATTTCTTATTAATTAATCCATTTATTTAGTGGTAAACACTAAACATATTCATCCACAAACCTACCCACGTTAGATCTAAAAATTCTATATACATTACTAGTTCCACATATATAACAAATACAATGAAAAGAAAAGAATATAAAACCCACATATCGATTATGTTTTGATAACACAAAAACGCACCAAAATGCAATAATAAAAACACATTGAACTAAAAAAAAATTGGCTTAATTTTTTTTAAAATAAAAATAAAAATGGTGAAGTCAAATAGATGACATGAAAAGTTATTAGAGATAAGTGGGTAATGAAATTATCTGACGACTTTGAAATTTTCAAATCGTCATCTTGGCAAGGATAATCATATATAAACCAAGGTGCAAAAAAATTCATGAAAGAAAACCTGCAAACATAATGTTCCAAAAATTAAAAAACATACGAGAGATATTGACCTTTTCACGATGCCGAGATTCTCCTTTGTATCATGTGATGAGTGCCCTTGTGGCGATTTCATTGCAAATGATTCCATGACACAAGTTTTGTCTGGTCCCTTTTGTCCTTCTCCTTCAACTTCACAGTGCCATTTTCATCAAAAAACAGAGGAGCTTATTTATAAGTACTTGAAGTACACACCAGGAAAGTAATGATTCCATAAACATAATTCAATTCAAGATTATCAGCGTCAATGAAAAGGAATGATTCTACAATAACAACATCCATTATATCTTTATATCATCATGTTTTATATGGCAAGTTATTTCTTCTTTGCATGTTGAAATCAAATAATGATCTGATTCCCCAAATATAATTCAATTTTGAGATTTTCACCTTCAATAAGGAATAGTTTAATTATAACAGCATATATTATATTTTATATCACTATGTTTAATATGACAAATAATTTCTTCATTACATGTTGAAATCCAATATGATTTGATTTCATAAACATAATTCAATTCGGGATTCTCACCTTCAATTAAAAGGAACAACTCTACTATAACAACATACATTATATCTTCATATCATCATGTTTTATTTGGCAAGTAATTCAATTTCATTGCATGTTGAAATCTAATAATGATTTGAATACTCCCCGAAATATAATTCAATTCAAGATTTTCAGCTTTAATGAAAAGGAATAATTCTAATGTAAAAATATGGGCACGGTTATGGATGTGCCACATTTTTCAAACTATATTTTAAGGGACATGTTATATTTACAAACTTTTTTGTTTACAAACTCTTACAAACTACACTAAGTACGACCAGTCATATTTTAATCATGCAGTGTACGACCGGTCGTACTTAGTGTAATTTACAAAAGAAGTTTTTAAACGGATCCTATCCCATATTTCAATATGTCGTGCTTCAATCTCGCTAGGAAAAAATTAATATACTAATCATAAGTTCATTTTTTTTTCTTCTTAAAAATTGTCGCACTATGTATTCCCAAAAATATATAATACAAATATGATCGTCTTATTTAAGGGGGTGTTTGGTTGAGGAAATTTTTTTGGAATAGTAGGAAAATGTAATAGATAGAGAAATGATTGGAAAGATAGATAAAGTGAGATAGGTAGAAAAATGTAAAAAAAAGTTGTTTGGCGGGAAAAAACTTTACTGGAAAAATTAGGTAACTTATGAAATCAACAGTGTATTAAAAGCCAGATAATCGGTTTTCCGAAAAATCTCACCTTCAAATTGGGTTTCTAAACAGTGCGGATATCTATGTTTATCATAATTCCATACAAATTGGATAGATGGGTTTTTGGTGAAAATACGTTGAAACAAACATGGTGTTTCTAAAAGCCATACTTGAGAAACATAGATATCGGCTGAAAAGCTCCCAATCAAACACCACCTAACAGTAGTATCAAAAATGCTCTCATCTCGCTAACCCCATTTGTAGAATCAATTTGCCATGTGAGAGAGCTTGATGAGTCCTTCCGAGCATGGTAGTTAAAATCAGGATTCTACTTAAAATCGGAAGGAGAATAAAAAATTGTAAAACGTAAAATCTTAACATAAAAAAAAATCGTAAAAAATCGTAAAAGCGTATAAGCGTTTGGAATTTTGATGAAATCGTTTTGATTAAAAACAAAATTATAAAATCGTAAAATCACAAATTTAAATCGGAATTTTAACTACCATGCTTCCGAGTATAATGGAAGAGTGACCATTTTGCCACACTTGGCAAACAAATTTACCAAACTGCCACGCCAATAGTAAATTTTGCCAAAATGTCACGCTGCACCCTTAGCCGTCGTTGAAGAAGTCTGAAAATAATTAAGAGTTAAGATAAGATAATGCGAATTAGTTATATTTTCAAACTTCTTCAACGACGGCTAAGGGTGCAGCGTGGTATTTTGACAAAATTTACTGTTGGCGTGGCAGTCTGGTAATTTTTTTTGCCAAGTGTGACAAAATGGTCACTTTTCCGAGTATAATAGTGGGATCAAATCCCCTCATGGGCCCAATGGAATTGCTTCCATGGGAGTGAATTTTGGGTGGGGATGTAGGTAAATCTGCCCAAAAAAGGAAATTTTTTGAAAAAAAGATGAAAATATAAATTATAAGGTGAATTTAAAGTAGAGAAATTTTTTCATTTTTAGAAAAAAATATATACCCAAATGGATACAACTGTTGTACCTAAGAAATTTTTCTCGCATGGGGTATGCAATGTGGAAGAATCATTACGGTTCATCTTAAATTTTACTTATTTTTTCATCCCCATCTTCTCAAATCACATAAATTACATTAAATTAAAGTATTATTTTATTATTGTATTTATTCAGTAAAATAATAATTATCAACGTAAGAGATTTTATGTGGTGATACTTTAAAATTTTTAGATATTCAAGAACATCAAATTTATTATTTTTTCTTTTAATTATAATTTATGATTTATTTTTCTTTTATATTTTTTCAAAAAAAATTGGTAATATGTAAATAATTATTTTGATAGATTAACAAAATTGACGTTATTATTTTATATTTAATTGGAAAATAATGTTAAATTTATTGAGTCAAATAATAATTAAAATATAAATAATTCTAATTTATCTGGTAATTTTTTAAAATTTTTCTGAAACTTTAAAATTATTGTTAATAATTAATATTGATCATTAATATTTTTTATTTCCTAATTTTTCCAAAAGAAGAAACTTCGAACAGTCACATATATATAAATATTTTGATAAATAGACCAAATTAATATTATTGTCATATTACGGACTAAATTTAAAATTTATAATAAATTTGAAATTTAAATAAATATATTGCGTTAAGTAGTATTTTAAACCATACATAATTTTTATTTGGATGCGATCTTTTAGAATCCTTAAAAAGTAAAAAATATCACATTTATTTTTAATAATAACAATGATTTTTTTTCCTATTCGTTCAAAATAAATATTCAATCTTCTAATGAGTATTCTATTTTTGGTATACAGAGGAAAACAAAGAAAAATTAATAATCATATCATTATTATTGACGAAAAATATTTAATAATAAAGTAATAATATTAATTTTATATAATTTATGTGTTAGAAATTTTTATAATAATTGTGGGCTTCAATCAATTGTAGTTTTTCTTGTTTTAATAAAAAATGGCTAAGTCATGATCCATATAGGGGTGCAGTATAAAGCCCAGTTAATTAGTGATCCGTTTGATTTGGGCTTGGATATCTGTAAACTGATTAGTGTGGGTAACAGTGTAGGCCTAACCTATAGGCCCATGATGGTAAGGGGACTAGGGTTAATAAGTTTGGCTAGGTCCCTCTGCATTCACAGCGTGTTAAAAAATCGTCACTCCACAACTTGCCCCATCGACAGTTGTGGAGTGGTGTGAATTGCAGAGGAAGATCCTGGTCCTTCAACCTTTGCAGGAATATTAGAACAAGCACTGCAATTGAGAAGTCAAGAAGAATCATATCGTCAACAAGTAAGCCTAAATTCATTTGGTGTTCTAAAATCATATAATCATATATTATGAAATTTCTTACATTTGGTATCAAAGCCTAGATTATATGATTTAGGACACAATTATTTATTATTGTACACAATCACATTTTTTTTTGGGTTTGCGCTCCTCTGTTTTTGAATGTGTGAAATTTACGATAATATTTTTTTAAGGAATTAAATCCAATCTCCTACGGACTTCTACCGAACAAATAATAACATTTGAATAATTAATGTATAAGTCTCTAATTTGACCCATAATAATAAGCAAAGAGAGTTTTCAAAATTATTGTCGTGTTAGGGTTTTTAAAATCCCAAACTTTTATACAAAATCCCAAATTTCAAACTAGTCTTTTCATATGTTCTTATTATGGATGATTGGTTGCCGATAAATTCTTTTTCTTTTCTATTGTCTTTCAATTGGAAGGATGAGTTCGTTGGGTTGTGGGGTTTTGGTTTAAATCGTTCCTCGTTGAAATTAAAGTAATTAATGGGGTAATCGACAACAACACGGTTGAATGTGATTGAGGGACATCTGAACCAAACGCAGCTGGTATGTTTCGAAAGAGGTCTACACGATGGGATTGATAGATTTTTTATTTTGTTTTATTTTATTAAAAAAACATTAGATTATATAAAATATTTCCTGGTATATATTTTGTGAAAAATATTGTATTTCCTATTGATGACGTTAAATTGATTCGCTATGATTTTGCAAAATCTTCCCATTATTGGTGCCCTTAATTGTGTTTACACAATCAATGTATTTATTGTCTCATGCTTCTTTTGAAGAAAAATCTATTTATGTTCCATTATATAATACATACGAAGAGAATTTGTTTTCAGGGCGCCACAATGATGATTTTTAAATCCAATTTGACATTCAGAGTTGTTCAATATTTTCATGATTTGAATTATGAAAAATAACAATGGTTTGGTGCTTTATTTCATAATTGAAAGCAATGTTTTCATTGCCACATGCATGTGTTCCAAACAAATTTTGTTATGGCACAGTTGATTTGTGAAAGTTGTTATTAAAAGTTGAATTGGATTCTTGGGCCTAAATTGAAAAGGTAAAAAGCTAGCAATAGTGGTTTGAAACTTTGATTATGTGATATCAAGCGAAAGGTTGAGTGTTGTGTTAAAGGAATTGGCTTGTTTGATATAACATTTATCATATTTTGCATCAAATAGTGATATTCAGTCTTATTTAAATTATTGTAAAATGTTGTATTTGAGCCTGTATTGCATGCTCTAATATTTTGTTTGAAATTTATATGCTTCCGCTTGAATTGCATAAATGCAAAATTTGTTTGAGAATAATATTATTTTAAATTCATGATCAGTAAAAATGTTACACCTTTTTGTGGATTGGATCATGTTTTGGGTATGTGAATGTTATTATGTTTAAACATATTTCCATACAATAATTTTTATGAATTACTGTAGGTGATTACCACCAAAATGGGTTGGTTTATATTTTTTTTTTGGTATAATTTGAGTAGTGATCTTGGTTATTTTAAGTAATTTCCTGCCCAGAGGGGGTAATTGTGGGTTATAACTGTAAATTTGTTTGGGATGAAGTTAATGGAGGTACGTTGGTCTAAGTGATCTGTCTGCCCAAAGGGGACAAATCTTTGAAGCTAGTGTATGCTCACTGAGCATTTTTTTTTTTTTGAGGTTGTAGATGAAGTTATTGGAGGCTCATTGGGCTAGAGGTCTATCTGCCCAAAGGGGATAGATTTTCAAACCCAGTGAGTAAGGAGTTCATAAGATAAAATGAGGAAGTGTCCTTTAGAGAAAGAGAGCCCGCTCTCTCATTGTCTGATTGCATCGTAGAGCGTCTGCACCAATTGCTTGGTTGCAGTAGCAGCCCCCTTTCTCCTTCTTTCATATGATAAATTAGAAAGATTTTGAATATAGTCAGTGTAAGAGCGACTTCCATCTTTATTCGCTAAAAAAGAGAAGCTGGGTTCCTATACTATAATAGTAGTTTCATCTGGATTGGGTTAGTGTGAAGTGTACCTATGCTTCTTTCGATTTGCTTTCTAGTTATGAATAAGACTCGTCTTCAAGTTCAAGTTAATATCATAGATAAAGATCATAAGTGAAGAAAGACAGAACGAATCTCTTATCGCCATCTTTATCTTTCTAGCAGTGCTCTCCACTATTATCTGAATTTAAGAAATGGATTATGCTCTTTGCTATCATAGCCACTTCTACATTAAACTGTGCTGCAACCTTAATCCTAAGAAGACGGGGTAGGACTGGAGTCTGAGGGATCTCTTTCGAATGTGGTGTGCCCTTGGCCGGGGCAATAAGACCAAAATGATTATCGAAAGTGGCAGCTCTACGAAGGTTCCATCTACAGAGCAGGTGATGGCCCTTTGTTATCAATAAGGGGCCTCATCCAAGTCCCTATCGGAGGTTCCATAAGGTACATTCACTTTGTTGGGAGGTGTAGACTAAAAAGGTCACGCTTTGGCCTATCATGAGATAATTAGTTTATGCACGTGGTAGAGCGGGCAGTCGCCCTGGTAATCAAAGAAATGAGTAAAACGGCCCAAATAGCCAAATCGGTAAAAATGGCAGAAGAGGCTTTTTATAAGTCCATTATGACGGTTCAGGAGGCTAGAACCGTTGACCTTGAGGATGGATGAAGCATAGCGCTGCTTAAGGAAGGAAGAGTTCGCTTTTCTTTTGCCGTAGGAGTTGCCGGCAGGTCTACCCCCTCGGAGACGGGTAGATCATCAGTCTTCTTACTACTAATCAGGCCAGCGGAAAGCAAGGCCCTTTCTCACCTGCAGCAAATGAGGAGGCTGCTTTTAAGTGACTTGACAAAGGATTGGAACTAGGCCAATGCCAATCTCATCTATTGCAGCAAAGAAAGAGGAAAGGGGCGAAGCGCTAGTTTGAATTGAAGTAGAGGAGATGCCATACGGTAGGAGGCAATAATGAATTAAGCCGGAATGGAGCCTTGTTTATTAGGCTAGATCGATGTGATGTATATTTCTTGGCTCTAATCCTCGGGGCACCATATGGCATATCCTCTTTATAAAGAAGGTTGAATTAGCACACTGAAAATGGCTTAGTGTAATCTGGCAACTGCGTATTTGAGAAGAGTCTTGACTATGGATGGGGATATTCATAGAATCTTCCTCTATATATATATGGATTGCATAGGATAGAAAGATGAAAGATAAAGACAAGTAAATGAAAGGCAAGTCACGGGATCAGAGGATTAGACCGATGTACCATAATAGTGCAGCAAGGAGGAGAGACTAAGCAATCAAAGGGATGCAAGCAAGTCAGCTGTTTCGGTACGAAAGCCTGACAGCAAGCATTCTCGATTGAAGCATGAAAGATACTTTTTTCGGGGTTGAATAAGAATAAAAATAAATAAGTAGTGCTTTACTTAAATAATGGATTCAAGCGGTTTTCTTGCTAATGAGATGAGGGGAAGAGTTTCGGTCTCGGTCCAAGGCATTCTCTCAAGTAGCAAAGGCAAGACGGAAAAGCAGGTGTTGTCGGCCTTTCCGCTGCTATTGGTTTACCGCTACAGGATTTGCGCTCTCCAAGCAAGCATTAAGATCAGGCATGTAGGAAGTAGGGTAAAAAAGTAAGCATGAAGCTTTGACATAAGGTTTGTCTTCCTCTACCTTCTCTTGCTATTGGATTGAAGAGAAGGCCAAGAAAGAAGTGATTAAGAGCACTTTCGAAGTCAGTATCCGCTTTGCTTTATGGTCAATATCATATCCAGATCCACCTTAGTCAGAGTTGCATCAACTAATACGGAATATCCGGTGTTACAACCTATTCTCCGAATAGTTACCTTAGGTTAGACGGCTTCTTGGACGGAGCAAGTGAGGTGTAGCGTTAGGTGACCCGGAAGCCACGCGCGGCGGTCAGTGGAGGTGTGGATGAGTCTCCTTGAAAAGAGGAGCGAAGCAGCTCGAACGAATGTGAGAGGAGCGAAAAAACCCCCTGTTAGCTCACTTGGTCGTGTCCTGTGGAGAGAGCTCCCAACCAGGACCAGGAAGGTTACATAAATTCTTGAAATGAACCTTACCCTGTTTGACAAGTTGTTCCGACTTAAGGCCATTAAGTGGCAGAAGATCTTGGAAGGTCTTCCACTACTTAAGATGGTTCTTAATCGAGTCATCTTGGTAGTGACCGATGGTCTCAACAAAGAGCTCTGTGTCGGAGCGCACTTGTTTGCTAAGGAGGTGATCAGGCTTGTCCGGAAATCTGGTTTCTTGTTCACTGCGCTTTACTTAAATGTGCTGTGTCATTGCAGCAAGCTTATGCCCCGGAAAACTGGCCTCTTGCCTTTTCCTGTCTCGTTGACGAGGTCAGGGTATCCTAGGATTCTCCCGTCTTTCCATCGTAGTCAAGTCGGAAAGATGAGACGTCCGACTTACTAGTGAAACTCTACTTATCATTCTTCACTCTTGCAAGGGCTATACCCTTAGCCAAGAGATTGACTAATAAAGTTGTAGAATCAATAGTGACTCCGACGGACTCTGATCAGATGGTAGATGTCGTTAATGACATAACTGCCGACTGGGAGAGTCTAATTCGTACCTATGTACCTCGGATTGGCTCCATCCCCTGAAGGATGGGGGATCACATGGAGTCCGTCTTGGAAGGCAGTCCCTTCTCTAGGGAGGAAGTCTGATAGGGCTTTCAGAGATAGGGACTGCCGCGGTAAGAAAGAGTCACTCAGTGAATCAGTGGATCACACACTTGTTGGAGACAGGGACACGCCTGACTATTGAAATGAAAAAGTATACAAGTGTTGAAAGGGTGAAGTCTGGGGACAACGGTAAACGTGAGGAATGGGATCTCCAAAGCTACCCGCCCTACTAAAAAAGTGCGCAACCAAGGGACATGCCGAACACCTACCTTTCCAACTAAGTCCAACGCGAGGACCCTTTCATTGACGATGCGTTCCGTCGTCAGCAAGCGGTGGCCGACAAGGCCCTTTTCCCTAAATCTCTTGGGAAGCGAAGCAGGCTTTCTGATTCTGAGAGAAAGATAGAAATCGAAAGGCAAAGAGATAGGCAAGCCAAACCAAATAAGGAATGTTTCAATCTTTACCTCTTTTTGTCAGCCGGCAATCATAGGGTAAGCCCATTTCATGGAGAAAGTTTACATGTTGGGCCAGGCTAGTTTGCTTCGATGGTAGGAGTCCACGCAGTGAGGCAGCCATTTCCAGCCCAGCCGAACGAATAGGATCTAATAGAGTAGCCCGCATTGCAAGCTCTTTTCTTTCCCAAGGAGAGCTGGTGATAGGTCAAGCGCAAGACATAGGATGTGAAAGCGGTTTGCTTGGTTCTTTCTTCGCGCGAGACAGGCTGACTCTATAAAGAAAGAGAGTGAAGTGACCTGTAAACGAATGAAGTGAATCGAGTAAATGGGGATTTCATTTCGATCCAAACTCTCCAGCCCACATTTATATACGAAAAGTTCGACTTGCATGTGTTAAGCATACAGTATAGCTAGCCTGTTTGGACTCTTCCAAAGAAAAGAAAGGATCTTAGGCAGACGGTGACCGGCTTTGCGAGACCGCAGTCTACTCAAGGCTAAGCTCTTTTGGCGCTGCTTTCTCGATGCCAATATCGCATTTGAAGAAAGACCAAACTTTTCTTTATCTACTTTATTTGTTCGACCTCTGGAACTTCACTTCTTTTTCTCGGTCAGGAGCCTACGGGCCGGCCTCTGACGAAAGGCCAAACTGCAATTAGAAATCTCCTTTGTGCTCCAAAGAAAGGTCTCACTCACTGAACACTAGCCTGATCATCCTCTCTATGTTTAGCAAAAGAGCCTTTCGAACATCAAATCGTGCGCACTCCGGACTCATTTCAAGGCTGAAGACTCGTCCAATCATCGATATTTTAGGAATTCAGACTGCTTATCTTCTCTTTATTAAGAAAAAATGACTTTAGAATAAGATATTTTATTTTCACATTCTAATACGAGATTTTGGACTGACTAAGGCAAGACTAATATGTTGGGGCACTTCCTATCTCACGAATGGCGGATGAGCATAATATGTAAGTGTTCCGCGAACAAAGGAAGTCAATTACCCCGTATGGGATAGGTTGTCATTCTCCCCTTTTCATAAAGACCCTTATACATACTGTTCCCCGAAAGGAAAAGTAGAGCCCCATCTACTACTATTTTGATGACAAATCTTAACCCCTAAGTTCTGAAGAGCTTTCTCGTACTCCTGAGCAACCTTCTGGTCCGCGATGACAACATCATCACCGAGCACAGCGTACCGATCAAAGTACCGGTCCGGATAAACCTTCTCTTCGCACCACCAAATCACTAAGTGATGAGTTAGTGCGAAGAGTAGTATCCCAAGGTCGGCCTACAGGGTGCTCGCAGTTTTAGGTATTCTTCTTGCAGCGGATATGCGACAACAGATACGCGATGAAATGATTCAAGAAAGAGGAAAGGGGGGAGATCTCGACCTCTTGAATGAGAAGAAGTTGAATCACGCTCGTCCGAAGCAGAGTCAATCTACTTCCCCCAGAGAGAGAGATACCCGCGTGCACATTGAATTCATAGGGGCCTCAATCTCTCTTCAATTAGCCCACGCACCTACGTAAAGCCCTTCTTCTTCCGATACGGTTTGTCCTCTTTTAGTAAAAGCAAGCTATCGCACTGGATAGCTACTCCTTTCATGGTAGCCCAGCGGATATGGTATATTGTGGGTCTCCTGCTAAGGTGCATTCTATACATTCAAAGTCGTCCCTTGTTTGCTCGGGGACTAAGCGGCAATTCTTACTGTGGAAGCTGACCTAGCTACCTTGTCATTCTTCTCCTTCAATGCCACTGGATAAATACACTAGGGCAGGAATGCTCTTTTATCATGTATGTGGATTACTTGGTCGATTACCTGATTGCACCAGTCTCATAGCCATCTCTTTTGCGTCCCGCCATTCATTCCTTCTTGTTAGTTGTTAGGAAATAGAACTCATTCTAAGGTAGAGCTCTTAGAGTCATACTTAAAGGCTGTTCCTTAGTGAAAGCAAGGAGAGCAGAAAAAGAGGTTATTTTCATAATGTTATTACGCGGGTTGGGAATAAAGGCTACTAAGATCGTCAGAAACAAAGCTGAAAGAATGGAATGGGCTCG
>NW_026897500.1:112500-120000 GCF_033153095.1 Gastrolobium bilobum | reverse complement strand
TTCCTCCTTTCTTATTTGATTAAGCCATGTTGATCTTCAATCTATCGCTTGTTCTCCTTGCGAGGTGGAACCACACTATACTTGACTTCCAGTGGGCTATTTACATATAAGACGAATCCATCTGAAACCACTCATTCGGATGAAAGAAAACAACTAAGGAAATACCCTTCCTCTAGTGGGATTGACTCACTTAGAAGGGGTCCCATTCCATTCCTTTGGGCTAAGAATAAGAAAGGAAGCTATCTCTACGCTGGAGCCTTACAGAGACCTTTCCAAAGGTGTTCAAAGGGAGCGAGCAGGAACTAAGGGGGGAATGCTGTGACTACTGATACAAGAACGATACAAGCACAATAACAGGTATAAATAGATTCTGATTTACCTTTCTCGGAATCAGAGGAGGTTTGAAGATCTCGATTGGTTGGAGAGGAGTGGAGCAACTTGACTGTAAGGAGAGGAGTACTCGATGGAATTTGATCTTAGTGCCCATTTCACTTGTGATCATATCCCATGCTATTAGAAAAAAGTTTCTGACCCCACATCCTCCAAGCTAACTGCAAATACTCCTGACCTTTACCCTGCTATCCCACCGCTTTCTCCTGTCGCCCTTTCTGGCTTTCCAAAGAAAGAGGTATATACGGGCTAGCCCAAGGAGATTGCCCATTTATTTGATGAATCTTTCTACGGGACTCCAACCCTTATCACTCGAATTGGAACTGAAATTGGCTCGGTTGTAGAAGGAACTGGCCTTGGGCCTGCAACTCCATCGAAGTAAGCTCGTCTGGACCGATCCCATCCCATCCATAGAGAGCCCTACTCTCGAGGGACATAATAACTTATAGCTTCCGCCTTCTCCAGGGCTTGAAATCCCTGTCCATGACAGACCGAAAAACTTTTTTCAATCCATATGGAGAAAAAAGGACTTAGGCAAGCAAAAATGGAAAGCATGTGGGCCTGTGAGTTTTTACCTTGGATTTAGATAGGGTCACTTCTTTTTTGGAAGTCTCTGTAAGGCTCTAGCGTATAGATAGCTTTTTTTTTTTTTTTTTGGAATGCCTGAGTCCGAATCTTTTAGGAGTCTGTGTAAGCTTAGCAGTTAAGAAAACTCCTATTGTCATATATATATTGTCATATTCTCATAGGATTTCCAGTGCAAGCCTAGGGAAATCCCTTCCAATTTAAGTTCCTTAACTGAATCTTCTACTTTTTCATTCCTGCTCCAAGTGAAGTCTCTGGAGTTTCATTCCTTTTGTAAGGACAGTCCTATGCACAATCCAATAGTGATAGCGTGTGTAATCCATTGCTAACCCCTTTTTCTTCTTTACCAGAAAGTGCTAGAAAAAAGCACTTTACTTCCTGCGCTTGCAAAAATCCTTAAGAAACAGCTATTCTGGAGAGAACAAATATGACTTCTTTGCTACTGAATTACCGGGAGCACGGGAGCTTATTAGCTAGATAGAAGGGGATTTCAATAAACCACTTATGGGGCGTTAGCTCGTTAGAGCGTCAGCCCGCTAGCTTGGTATTCATATTAAGGTGATGTGATTTGATTAGCTACTATATTCTTGCTAGTTCCTTAAGTAAAAAACCGCTAAATCGTTAGCTCCTTAGAGCAGAAGATCGGGAATCTTGCTAGTCATGTTAGACTCTAGGATCTTCAAAAAAAGATATCTTGACAAGAGCAAGAAAACAAGCAGGGAGAGCATCAAAATAGAAGTCGTGAGTGAAGCGCCTATTGCATAATAAACTCCTTTAAGCGGATCTAGATAGAGAAAAGAGTGGAGAAGTAGAAAACCCCGGGAAGTGGGATACCTAGAATAGAAAGGGGGGACTTCTTATATATTGCAGGCTTATTCGATCCTCCTCCCCTTCTTTCGCTTGCTATTGATTAAGACTCCTGCTAAAGGGTAAAGGGAAAAAAGCGTTAGACCCTCCCGGGATATTCCTATTCTAGAGAAACTCGCAGAAAAGCAGGAAATGAAACTGTCGGTAATGCAACTACTGCTACGAAGGCTGCTCTTATTGATACAGGTACAAAGACTTATACTAGCTTCCTCCCCTAATCGATCTCTACCCTTCCTCTCATGGGTCGAGTTAGAACATCCCGCTCCTCTATTCCTATTCATATGAAGTAGGGTAAGATATATTCCATTTTATCCATAAGTAAAGTAAGAAAGTGCAAACTTGAGTCAAGCAAGATGGGGAAGCACTTCAAGTAGATTCCTCCTAAACTTAGACTGCATGTGCTTAGCTTAGAACTGCAAATCCTAGTAGGAAGCACGAATTACACGCGCTGGAATGTAACACTTTCTTTCACTGGTTTGATCATTGGCTGCAACGGCACTGGATCACGAGGAGAAGAGCTTCTAAGGCGAAAGACTATAACTGTGGCTAGAAAGAAAGAGAACGACAACTCCTTCTCCTATTCACTTTCATAAGTCATTTCATCCCTATCCATAGCTTTCGTATCCTGCCGCTTGAGTCCACTACTGCTTATACCCTGCCCACTTCACTTTATTAACACATAGTAAAAAAGGCTATAGAGCTCACTTCTTCTTCGCTATCCTTAGGTTAACTAGAATATCTATAAACATACTAGAAAGAACGTGCAATCAATCTAGATGCAGAGAATCGTCTTTTTCCTGTGGTATCAACAGGGAGAAGTTGGCTACTTACTTTTTTTGACCTACGGATGAGATCTTTGACCGACTGTTGAAGGATGGGAAGTTAAAGCTTGAAGAGGGTCATGTCCTTACATCGGCTGCATTGGAAGAACTCCAGCTCTCGGCATCAAGGCCGACGAAGAGCCGGACGGACCTAGCAAGGAAAGAAAGTCGCAGAAGGGGCGTAGCGGGCAACTATGGGTTCTCGATACTATTCCTAGTGTCAGTTTATTAATAAAGTCATTCTTCAGTTATCGTCTTCATGGAAATAGTAGTAGTATATACCGCAAATGGTCTGCTAAAGCTAATGTCCGAAAATCCTCTGCTCATCGAAATCGAAGAGGGAAATTCAAATAGTTAATCTATCCCACTAGCTCAAGTCCCACTGCTCTTATTCCGAAAATGCCAGGAGAGCGTCTAAAAGGATATCCCTCTGGAATTAAAATGGGGGAAAGGGGGGGCATTCTCACCGTAGATGCTGATAATCTTGAAAAGAGCCTAGTTGTACTACCAACAGCAGCCTAATTCCCATCTCCGTTCTATCAAAGGCATGATGTGAAGGAGGTTACTGCGGTTATTCCGCCAAAAGCGAGGCCAACAAGCCCAAGAAGGTGAGCCAGCCCTGCTAATTCGTATTTGTCTTTTAAGACTAGAATTTTTTTCTTATTGTTACCGCAAAAGACCTTTGGAGATTAGTCTAAGATCTTACTTGACCTAGTCCTACTCTCCCTGCCTTCCTTCCAAAACAAAAGATTTGCTTCAGTCTCTCACTTCCTTACTCATAGAAGTAAGCAAGTACCCAAGCTGTAATTGGATTTTTAATTAGCTCGAAGGCTGGTACGAAGTGAAAGGTGTGCTTTCCGTGAGTGAAGATGAATTGGTCCGGTACGCACGTAATCGATTGAAATGCAATCTCTTTATACCTTCTTTTTCCCTGTAGGCTAGCTACCACTTATTCTATGGTTTCTATTTGGAAAGCCATTAGAGCAGCAAGATAGAGCAGTGTTTGTGGGCACATGATGCAGACTGGGAAAGATCTTTCTTACTTGCTTACTTCATTCTTCCTTTCTTCTATGTCCTTAGGGAATGACTCATGGGATGAGGCCTGATCGGAAGGTATCTCCTTTATATCCTACTATATCTTAAGGTCTTATTATGAATCTTATTTATTTACTGAAGCAGTCAGTCTGAAACAAAGCTCATCAATGAAACAAGCAGCAAGTTCAGAAAGGAAGGCCCGCCTACCAATCAAAGTTTCCAGAGAATTTTTGACATCGGAAAAGACTCCCACTCGGACTGACCGATGGCATTTCTTCCCTGGCCTACCATCCAAGGGCAAGGGAAGTCAATAGCAGTTGAAAGAAGAAAGATACCTGAACTGACCATGAAAGTTGTCTTTATCAATAAGGCCTTACATCTTATTCATCTCTGCTTGCTCTTCCAAGTCTTTCTACTCCTTCCTCCGATCACCACCAACCACAACAAGGTGAACCAGCTCCCGGAGACGAGCATTCTTGCCATACCATTCAACGAGTCCAGTCAAGTTCTTCACACGGTCCAACCTTGCCATTGTGAAGAAGATCGGCTTGCTCCGGTCCTTTAGCACACATCAGTGTTCTTTGTTCTCAACATGGCTGTAAAGGAGCTCCTTAATCTAAGGATGGAAGTAAGTCAACCTCCTGTTCTCCTCTGTGTAGGGGAAGTCAAGACTCGTATCAGCACCAGGTGAAAAAATGTTTCACTTGGGATCAAAAACATCAATCCCATGAACAACTCGGTAGAGCCCAGTAAGAGTGAAAGCATTGTGACTCTCGTCTTGTCCGTGCTTCCAGCTATTTCCTGAAAGGTGCTGGCGATGATGAAATCTGTATGATTCATGGCAATGAGATCAGCAGTTAATTGGCAGGAAAACTCCTCCAACCTTTTCCAGTAGATGTCAGAATCTTGGTACTTTGTTTTATCAAGAGCATGAGCGATGGTGCACTGTGTAACCCCCATTGCTAACAAAGAAGCAACAATCTTTCCATCACTGTAGTTGCCAATGAGAAGATCGATCTGGCTTTTTCTTTCACTCCTCAGTCATTTATTTCGCAACTTCCTCTGTGAAGCGAAAAGACTGGAACTTCCACATCTAATGACCTGTAGCCGATTGCTTACTTTACTCCTCTTTATGAATCTTTCTAATTGAAAGGCAATTAGTTTATTCTCTAAATGTAGCATCCCGGCTAAGGGAAGGATGAAAGCCTTGCCCTACTTTACCTTCACGGCCTAGGCCCCCCCTTGTTCGTTACCCAGCTTGAACTACTTCCTTCGTCTTTGGACTCTGCCAGCTTCTTCCTGTGCTTACTATTAGAGCAAAAGGCGAGGTCTAGTCTTTCACTTTTTAATTAAAGTAAGTAAATCAGTTTCAAGCCTTTACTTTTAACTCTTTACAGCAGTCTCTGAAAGTTCTAGGTCTCCTGACTTTTTAAAAGGTTAGGAAGAGAAAGATCTGGGTGCTACAAGCAGAAATCCATAGTAAGTATTCGACTTAAATAAAGATATTGCGTAAGAGAGACTCAGTCTCTTGAGACCAACGATATTGATTGAGGAAGCCTACCTGTCACCTTGAACCATGTCTGTCAAGGGTGAAAGATAGCCCTAAAGTCAAGGCCCGGAGATAGGATTTCTCAACTGTCGATCGACGTGACAATCATGTCTGTAAGAAGGACGACTTCTTTCAAAGACCCTACCCCTATTGGACATTATTTACTTGCAAAGACCGGTTCTGCTCGGGGATATCTCTTTGCATAGAAGGATTCAGTCTTGGCTAAGCCTTAGGCTAGTGAATCAAAAGAGGGAGACTCAGAGCTCAGAGCAAGGAGTTAGCAAACTGGCATACTTCACTAACTGGTCTGTCTAAACGGTGCTTGTTGCGGGGAATCGATCGGGGGTAGCCGATCCTGCGGCTAAGAAAGAGCTGTGATTGGCCTACTAGGGGAGTCAGGTTTAGGCTTGACTGCTTGCCCTGTCCAATAGGCTGTTTTGCAGGATAGGATTACAGAAGCTCGTGCAAACAAGATTCATAGGAGAGAAGAGAGGGTTCTCCATCTCTCTTAGGAAGGTCTTCTGTCTTTTTAAAATGTTGTATTTTGATTTATGTTCGAGATCGTCTCCATGTGCTTCATCCTAAGTAGCTAACCGAATCGGAACACATGATCTCGTGAATCCCAATAGCGAGCAGCAGCCCTTATCATGTCATGTTCTCATTCACTGCCACGCGGCGGAGACTTTAGAGAGGCGCCATTTAGGATTAGGAGCGATCTCTTGTCTCAGTTAAGAGGAGTCACGGAAAGAACAGGCAAAAAATCACGAGAAATTCCTTTTTCATGGACAGATGAGATTCATTTTTTTTTATAACTAATGGTAGACTTCGTTCCTTAATAAATAGCAACTGAACTTATACGCAGGCATCAGGAAAGGGATTGACCTTTGTAACTAACTTCATACCTTAAAGGTTTAGGCTTTCGGACAAATTACATAGAATAAGATGGCATCGAAGAGAGATGGGGCAAAGAAGGAATTTCTAGAGTCGAGAAGTTCCTTCTTGATCGAGTCAATTGCCTTGCTTAACACATGCAAGTCGAACCTCGGGTAACTAAGTGCAAAGTCTAAGATTATTTTTGTGTTTAGTGTGTATGAGAGCATGCAGCTCATAATGGAGACAGATATCTAGAAAGTGTGCAGCGAGGTACCTTTACTTTATAGGTAGTCAGTCTTTACTTAACTTGATCCAAGCTTGACTTAAGCCAAGCAATGCCCAAAGACTCCCATGCCTTTCTTGGTTGGAAAAACCCAACCAGCGATTTACAACAAACAAGTCTTTCGTTGGGGGGAGCGGAAACAAGAAAAGAAAGAAAAAAAGAAAATGGAATCTTTAAAAAAGGCATTCGAATGGTTGAAAAAGAGATTCGGATGGGAAAAGAAGCCAACACTCGAGCGAACAGCCACAATAGCTGTTATCCTATTTATTCTTGTTTGGTTTGTCTTATTCCAGGAGTCTGCTCTAGCAGCAGAACTCCCCAAGAAGGACTGCTGGTCGGGTATGGCGGACGAGCATCTCCTCCGCTCGGTCGACCAGGGGCTCACCCGCATCAATGCGGCGAGGGAGATGCTCGCTGCTAAGACTGTTGTTCAGGCAGAAGCTTGGGATTTGGGCCTTCCCGGCAGTCAGGATGAGCAAAAAAAGGATGTCTCGCTCATCCTAGACAACCACCTTGACGACCTTGACCTCGAAAAAACGAGGTCGACAGGTCCAGAAATGGCTTGAAAAAGAGTTGGGGAATCCTGATAGTGAGTTCTGGCTGATGATCACCCATGAGATCACCAAACTCAACTAAGCCCACCCCAACTCTTAAGCTAAGTGTTCCTTTCTTTTTCGCCAGGTTTCATTCTTTTTTGATGAGGTCGTGTACAACAACCTTAACCGCACAAGCCTGGTCTGGGCCTACCTCCATCCCTAGAGGAGTCGTATGAGGCGGAAGCTCCATGTACGGTTTTGAAGCCGAGCCTTTCCAGCAATGGGGCCTAGGGACCGATATGATGGTTGGTTTAGGTAGGGCAGCCGGCCTACTACGGGCACCTGCAGGGATTAGTGCGTGAGATTGCGATCCACAAAAGCATGGGACTCACCCATTACTTGGGAATGAAGAGGGGAAACATAGCATGTCACAAGAGCGAGGCGAGGTTTGGAATCCTACTGCGAGAGGGATGCCTCGCGAGCCGGGCTTCTAGAGATGAGGCCTTTTGGCGAAGCCAATTCAATTTCGGGCCACCAAACCCTGCAACTGATGAGAAGGCC